>NC_091800.1:35389545-35692575 GCF_041296235.1 Equus asinus | reverse complement strand
AACGTTTTTCATTATTATTCTATTTGCTATGGTGATCTGTGATCAGCAATCTTTGATGTTACTGTTGTAATTGTTTGAAGCTTCATGAATCTCACCCATATAAGACCCTGAACTTAAACAATAAATGTGTGTGTTCTGACTCCTCCATTGACTGCCTGTTCCCCCACCCCTCTCCCTCTCCTCTGGCTTCCCTATTCCCTGAGACACAACAATATTGAAATTCAGCCAATTGAAAACCCTATGCTGACCTTTAAGTGTTCAAGTGAAAGGAAGAGTTGCATGTCCCTCACTTTAAATCAAAGACTAGAAATGATTAAGCTTAGTGAGGCAGGCATATCCAAAGATGAGATACACAGAAAGCAAGTCCTCTTGGGCCAAATATTAGCCAAGTTGTGAATACAAAGGAAAAGTTCTTGAAGGAAATTAACAGTGCTACTACAGTGCACGTGAATGATAAGAAAGTGAAATACTCTCATGCTGATATGTAGAAAGTTTGAGTGGTCTGGATAGAAGATCAAACCAGCCACAACATTCCCTTAAGCCAAATCCTAATCAGGAGCAAGTCCAGAACTCTCTTCAATTCTCCAAAGGCTGAGAAAGGTGAAGAAGCTGCAGAAGAAAAGGTTGAATCTAGCAGAGATTGATTCATGCGGTTTAAGGAAAGAAGCCATCTCCATAACATAAAAGTGTAAGGTGAAGCAGCAAATGCTGATGTAGAAGCTGCAGCAAGTTATCCAGATAACGAGCTAAGATAATTCATAAAGGTGGCTACACTAAACAACAGATTTTCAATGTAGATGAAACAGCCTTCTGTTGGAAGAAGATGTCAGCCAGGACGTTCATAGGTAGAGAGGAGAAGTCAATGCCTGGCTTCAGAGCTTCAGAGAATAGGCCGACTCTCTTGCTAAGGGCTAATGCAGGTGCTGACTTTTGGTTGAAGTGAACACTTGTTTACCATTGTGAAAACCCTACGGCTTTTAAGGACTATGCTAAATCTACCCTGTGTGTGCTCTATAAATGGAAAAACAAAGCCTCGATGACAGCACATCTGTTTACAACATAGCTTACTGAATATTTTAAGCTCACTGCTGAGAACTACTTCTAAGAAAAAAAGGATTCCTTTCAAAATATTACTGCTTCTTGACAATGCACCTGGTCATCCAAGAGCCCTGATGGAGCTGTACAGTGAGATTAATGTTATTTTCATGCCTGCTCACACAACATCAATTCTGCAGCCCATGGATTCAGGAGTAATTTTAACATTAAAATCGTATTATTTAGGAAACACATTTCATAAATCTATAGCTGCCAAAGATGATGATTTCTCTGATGGATTTGAGTAAAGTAAATTGAAAACCTTCTGCAAAGGATTCACCATTTTAGATGCCATCAAGATCATTGTAATTTGTAGGAAGAGGTCAAAATATCAACATTAACAGGAGTCTGGAAGAAGTTGATTCCAACCCTCATGGTTGACTTTGCGGGGTTGAAGACTTCAGTGGAGGAAGTAACTGCAGATGTGGTGGAAAGAGCAAGAAACTAGAATAAGAAGTGGAGCCTGAAGATGTATCTGAATTGCTACAATCTCACGACAAAAATTGAACAGATGAGCAGTTGGTTCTTATGGATGAGCAAAGAAAGTGGCTTCTTGAGATGGAATCTATTCCTGGTGAAGATGCTGTGAAGATTATTGAAACGACAACAAAGCATTTAGAATATCACATAACTTAGTTGATAAAGCAGCTGCAGAGTTTGAGAGGATTGACTCCAATTTTGAAAGAAATTCTACTGTAGATAAAATGATATCAAACAGCATCACACACTACAGAGAAATCATTCATGAAAGGAAGATTCAATTGATGTGACAAACTTTGTTGCTGTCTTATTTTAAGAAATTGCCACGGCCACCCCAACCTTCAGCAACCACCAACCCGATCAGTCAGCAGTCATAAACATCAGGACAAGACCCTCCACTAGCAAAAAGATTACTACTCACTGAAGGCTCAGATCATGGGTTAGCATTTTTTTAATAAAATATTTTTTGATTAAAGTATGTACATTCTTTTTGGAGATGATGCTATTGCACGCTTAATGGACTACAGTATAGTGTAAACATAACTTTTATTTGCAACGAAAAAGCAAAACATTTGTGTGACTTGCTTTATTGCAGTATTCGCTTTATTGCAGTGGTCTGGCACCAAACCCACAACATCTCTGAGGTATGCCTGTATATAGTAGTGTAGCTCGGCAATATTTTTGAGAAAGAATTGACATTAAAGTGAGGTTGTGAAATGTGAGTAAGCTTTCACTATACATGATAAAAAGATGTAAAAGTCAAAATGGACCAACCTTTGTTAAGTTATGAATACGTGAAGTTGCAAGCAATTGTGAGTCAAGTTTGTCCTGCTAGGGGATGGTCGTATTATTTCCAAAGAACATATGTACCATGCTAACAAGCTGAAGTTTGTTCTTGAAGCAATTGGAAGTTTCTTATATCTAGCAAGCAGTTATGAAGCGCAGAGCTCCTAAGGGTGTGAAAAAAATCAGACTTATGATTGGTTGTATTTTGCTTCCTTTGTTTTCAAATCTTTGGAGAAAAGATTGATTTTTTGAATGAATTAAAAAAAAATGCTACCTGAAGATAATTCAAATGTCTATTATAGCCTATATGCTTTTTTATAAATTCTTGGCTTGATTTTTTTTCAAGTTGTTTTCTTCAATTCCTATAGGTAGGCAGACAGGTAGGTGCATAGACAGATAGATATACAGAAATAATATCAATAATACAACATTAATATTATAAATAGATAAAGAAGCCTTCTGTATATCATTAACCAAGAAAACTGTAATGATTCCCTCAGTTTGACTAAACTTTAGACAGGTTTCTTCCTGACATAGGCCCTCACTGCTCTTTTCTTAGAGCATCAACATTAGATAACTTGCAGCTCTAAATTCTTTTTCTGCCCTTTTGAGATAGAAATCTACACCTCAGAACAACCTTTCTCAAGAACCTTGGAGCCAGCCTTTGAAATGTAATCATCAAGGAAGACAGTGATATGCCCCAATCTCCCAGTCTCTATGAGAGCATAGGAGCCTGACTTCACTAAGAGCCAAACAGCAAACACAGTTGGCCTCATCACAAGGACTAACCTCCCCGCTTCAGTCCTCTGTACTTTCTTACTAACTCCCCCCAGTGCTTATAAACTCTCCTGCCTTCCAGGGGAGTTGAGTTTAGTATCTTTCCCATATTGCAATGGTCTTGAATAAAGTTTTCCTTGCCTATTTAACTCCATCCAATGCTATTTTTCCTTGACAAGATTAGGCTAAACCTAGAAGGCTCTGAATTAGAAGCCTAGGTAGGTTTCTTTCAACCCAGCTGAAATTCCTTTTACATGCAATAGATATAGATCAAAGAGAATGGAAGAAGCTTTTTTTCCTGCTTCTTAATAATTGGTCACGGTGTAATTTTTCATGAGTTTTCTGTCTTCACACAGATTTTATTGGTTAAATTGCAGTGGCTGCAACAAGAGTACTCTGCAGATTACATTTCTAATAGTCAAGCATTACCTGTTGTATAAAGTTCCTTGTTAACAGGGAACATGACTTGGATTTCTTCCTATCCATCATCACACCTGAAAAAGAGTGTTGAAACAAAGCAGACATCTAATGAATGTTTTGCATGGTTGGGAAATTCTGATAACAGCCGACTCATGGATGGGGAAAATCATTGGAATAGAAAACAGGTGCAGGGCCACACTAAATACAATTATGGAAATTATTTCATCTGATTATAATCATGATGGCTAACGTTTAGTTATATCCATATAATTTCAGTAAATGGAGTTGATCACCATATGGCAGAATTTGACTTACTGACTATGAGAAGAACACACACATATACATACACATACCCACACAGACAAATATTCCTGTGATCATGAAGTCTTTGCTTAACATACAGATGTGTCCCTCTAAAAGATGTGTATCTATATTTATAGCCATGTAAATATAGCTCAATATACATGAAAATTTGAAATTGCAAACTAGTTTAAATGATTACTTCTACAGAATTTAAAGATATTCTTATCTTCACAAATTATGAAATGATTTACTACTGAGTACATCTCAATAGAGGCCTACACTATTACATTTAATTGTTTTCTGGATCATTAACTACTTGTCCTAAGGGAATAGGGTCATTAGCAATAGAGGATCAAAGCGAACAAAGTTAAAACTTTTCCAATATATAGTATTTCACTTATAGAGATTTTATGTATAGAAATTTTACTTACAAGAATTTCATATGCAGATACATGTTTTTAACAACACAAAATATATACAGTGTTTTCCACTGGAAGAGTTTTTAAAGCCTTATATTGGGATTATTTAAAATTAAAAAAGAAAATTATTTGCGCAAATTTAGTGCCCTGGAGCAGTCATATGTTACATGACATCCTAACATCTGAAAAGTTTGGTTTCTTGTCCAAATCTATAGGAGTTCAGTTTGGTAAAAATATAAATATTTTCTATATTACTCATAATTGTAGCATAGGAAAAATAGAATAAATTATTTCCATTCTTTCTTAAGATTATATGCACTATCAACCCGTTACAAGAAGTCAAATCTATTCGGATATTCTCAAATTTATATTTATATAAGCCAGATACAAATTTAATCAAAAAGTTTGAGACATAAAATTTATTTTTAAAAGATTATTTCCTAAATTTTGTTTTTTTTAGGAAGATTAGCCCTGCACTAACTACTGCCAATCCTCCTCTTTTTGCTGAGGAAGACTGGGCCTGAGCTCACATCCATGCCCATCTTTCTCTACTTTATACGTGGGATGCCTGCCACAGCATGGCTTTTGCCAAGCGGCGCCATGTCTGCACTCGGGATCCGAACTGCAAACCCCGGGCTGCCGAGAAGCAGAACATGTGAACTTAACTGCTGTGCCACCGGGCCGACCCCCATTTCATAAATATTTTAAAGACTCCAATATTATATTCATTTATAAATTACCTTCTTGGTTTAAACCGCTTTATTAAATTATTTTTTTATTCATAAATTTTAATAAAACAAAGATTAAATTAACTTTAATATTTTTAAAAAGGTATTTTTTTAAATTAGTATGCATCCTAGTGAGCAATCCAAGGGAGTAGATGAAGGCCATATTTAATATTACAAAAGGCAAAGTTTAAATGAAGAAGGAAACATTAAGCCCTCAGAACAGACACTCTGAGCAGGTACTGTATTCTACTTTAATCCTGGATCTAGGTCAGTTCTTCCTGACATTTTCCCTCTTATGTAATAGACTCAGCATTTGGAGCATAGGACAAATAAGGCAAATATAGAAACTCAGCCCACATCAGTTGGGATGAGTTTCTTTCTTAAGGGAGTTAATTTCTACAATGTGCTCCACAGCCAGTCTTACCCTTGAAAATCCTACTGCAAAAGCCAGAGTGTCAGGTTTTAAGAAAGTCTCATATTTGTTTGCTATTATTTAACCATAAACAGCCATTAAGAGACAAACTCAATGGTGCAGGGGTTACAACCTACATGCCTTTAAGATCCAGTGTCATTCAGGCTTGTCCCCAAATCCAAAGTCCTAGAATGTCCTGCTCTGTGATATTGAGTCCTGGCTGGAAAGATCTGTATCCAGCAACTATATCCAGGCAATGGGACCAATCTGGCTAGTCCTTGCTGACACATCCAGAGTTGGCCTCTTGGCCAAAGAAAAAGCAAAAGCAAATATTTTCTTATTCCTCATTAGGAAACAGCAGCCAACAGGAATGTGAGAATACTCAACCTCTCAATGAACTAAGAGTTTAGCATCTCCCAATTTGAAGCCTAAACTGTGTAAATATGAGAAAATAGCAAGGAATTACTACGGGAAAAGGAAGCATCAATTGACTTACATATTGGAAGGAAGAAAGTAAGTATATATATTGCCTTATATCCAAGGCACACGGGAGGCTCCAGAAGGCATTACTTGAGAGAAGTTAAGTTTGTGATCTTGGGGTCACCTCTGTCCATTAACTACCCAAAAAGAATGGGCCACCATATCAAGTATGAGCCCACTCTCCCCATATGATGGAAAGGCTTTAAACTGAATGATCTTAGGCATTTTATTATGGCACCAGGTATCTTGACAATCAGAAGTTAGGGGGTATTGTGAGGCTAAATAGGCAGTGTCCCAGGGGTCTTTTTATCTCTGACTGCCCCACAGTTTGTGAAGTGCATGGGAGTTAGTGCAAGTAGGCTTCTAAAAGACTGCCAACCCAGCGCACATCGTCCTAAATTCTACTCAGAACCTCAAAGTGGTTCTGAGAAAGAGACAGAGTCAAGATATATTTATTATAAAAGTAAAACTTTAATGTTTAAGTTGGCTACTATTAGCTTGGTAGTTTCTCAGTCGCTGCTCTGGTTAGGGATTATTATTCCTATTTTACACATATGAAAACGTGCTAAGAATATTTAAAGGTAGATTTCAGGCCACATAACTAGTCCATGGTAGAGCATGAAAGCCAGTTGGGATCTATTGGCCTTCAATGGTTGTACAACACATTCATTCACTCTCTGAAGCACAAAGTCATATGAAGACGTGAGGCATCTGTCAAACAAGGAATTCACCATGGAGGCTGAGTATAGAATCTGAACTGGACCCTTAGTTTTAGTACAGGGAGTTATTTTGATTTACTTTCTGATTCCTACATTCTCAGAGCATTTAGAAGACAAGAAAAGTAAAAGCACAAAACACTTCTATTTCTCTGATTCCAAATCACGGCAATTAGTTCTTCTTTTTCTTATCCTCTGCCTTTATCCTCATATCTCATCACAAACATCTTGGTTTTTATTTAAGAAATTTGAAAAGCTCAATAGGCTTCTCTCAAACTTGCATTTAAACCTGGTCATGATCTTTGTGCCACGGCAATTTTCACTTAAGTTACATTTGCAGTAAGCCACTCATATTTGAGAAAAAGATATTTATTACATTTAATTCTCAATAACTATATAAAGATAAAAAATATACTTCAGAGATCAGCTGAAATAAACCTCACTATTATTAAGTGGTAAATTTGAACTTACATTCAAGATTTATTAACTTGAAACGAATCTGCTTTTGATCACTTGACAACTAAATGTCAAACAGCTCTCTTAGAATGAAGATGGGGATACCTGGACAAAGCTCTAAAGAGTGTTAGATAGATACATTTAAGAAGCCGATAAAGTCATTTCTTAATGATCAATATTCTTTAATAAACTAAATTATGTCATTGTCCAAATTTACGAAAAAAAGAGAGTAGTGTCTTTAAGAAAAATATGCAATTTGAGAAAATTATGTGGTAAATATGAAAGGAAGGGTCTAATTTAAGTTGAAAATCACACCAAATAATCTCTGCTTTTTTAATAAACATGTTCATCTTGATAAACGTGTCTGTAAAATTTGAAAGCAATTTTATAATAGCTTACCAGTATATTTTAAAGTCATATTTTGGTCAATGATCTCAATGACACCTTTAACTAAAGGAATACTCGAAGGTGAATATACGCCTTTTTAATAAAATCTTCAAATCATAGAAAAAATAATTACATATTACAAATATGTCTACTAAGTCATGATTGAGGTTTTGCTTTCATTAGGTTTGTATTTTCTCTCTTGAACAATTCTATTAATTTCACTTCCTAAAAAGTTTTAAAACTAAGAAAAATGAAACAAAACCTAAATGCTTCGAACATCATAACCTTAGAAATTGTGCCAGCATTTCTCTAGTTAATTACACAGATTGAAGGCATAGAAAGCACCTGCCTGGTGACGTCCAGTAGCTGCTTTCATTTTCATCTTGGTTGGAAGGCTACATAGAAGTGATGTGAATAGAAAGAGTGTTAGAATAAACAGAGATCTCTATTCAGCTCCGTTTTTAGCTTAGCTGTTTGCAAAAGCATCATAGCTTTTTAGAATTTTGTTAACTTACCTGAGACCAGACCTCAGTTTGTAGACAGAGATTGACTGAAAAGATATTACAGATGAATTAGCATTTGCTGGCTCATTTCTCAGATTACATAATAGCTAAGTACAAAAAGGCAATGTCAACCACTAATGTTTCTATGTAAACACTTTGAAAACATCAGCCATTTATAAGATAGAAAACAAAAATGAAACCAAAGAATCCAATTTTTGCCTCTTCCAGAAACATATTATCACAGTAGGGCATTTCTTATGACATTCTGTTATCCCAAATTTCTTTCTTGAAAACAGAATTTTAGAATTCTAAATTTGATCCCAGAGATTTACTTCATAGTAATTGTCTCTCTAATGAATAGTACTAGACAGCTAGTACTTGGCCATTTCAGAATATATGTGATCCATGTATAACTCTGAATTGACTAAATAATGAATAGCTCACAGAAAACTTTTTTTTTTTTCAAGTGGAAGCATAAGATTGGCCCTGCACTAAGATCTGTTGCCAATCTTCTCTTTTTGCTTGAGGAATATTGTCACTGAGCTAACATCTGTACCAATCTTCCTCTATTTTGTATGTGGGACACCCCCACAGTATGGCTTGACCAGCAGTGTGTAGGTCCCCACCCAGGATCCAAACCTGCGAACCCCAGGCCAGCAATGTAGAGTGTGTGAACTTAACCACTACACCACTGGGCTGGCTCTTCAAAGTACTTTTTTTTAAGTTTTAGGTTTACATACGTATTTTGAGGAATCCAGCTCCCGGTTAAAAACCTATATAGCAGAATTTTTCTCAGACCTCACCATAGGCAGTTATAGAGGCTTTACCTGACAGGCATCATGGGGAAAGCTGCCTTCCTCATATTAGACTCAGTGCAAAGCCACTGCCATGCTGTCTCTTAAGGCAGTTGCAGTGAAGGACTCAGGGCCCCCTGGATGGTCATGCTCTTGGCATCTTTGCATTCCTAGCCTCAGCACCTACATTCCTAAATCATTTATTCAAGGCCTTGGGCAGAGGTCTATTTCGGGATCCTCTGCCAAGGCCTCCTGTGGGAGGAAGGGAAGTGGAAAACTTGACAACACTTTGCCCCACTCTGGCTCACTATTCAGGGCTTTTCCACTCCTTGCCCTCTCCCCTCGACCTCCCTCTGACCACAGAATCCATAAAACTGCTGGAGCCTTTTGTTCTCGATTCCCTTAACAGTGAGATGACCCCCATGCTTGTGCAGACCATCCGACTCTCCACCAGGGCACAGTTCCATGGGGGAAAATGGAACAGAGGAGTTGGTGCTTTATATTGTTGCACTAAGTAATTAAAGGCTTGAATGCCTTCATTTTTTGTCTTGTTGCTTTAATCTGCTGCTCCCACACCTGGCAGCTCAGCTCTCTCTTTCCCAGCTCAGCCAATCTCCTGAAAAATTGGCACGGCGAACAGGAGAGCCAATTAAGCACAATGGCATTCTAGAAGAGCAAAAAGCCTGAAGATCCCTTTGGGAGTCACTGGTGGAGTCTGCAGGGTATTCTAGAGGAGTGCTAGCAGATTATTTCAAGACTCTGAAGGTCCCGGGGCATTACACCAATGGGTCTTGGGAAGTGCTGGTGGAGTCTATAGGGCCCTTTGCCAGCTGGCCAATGGGTCTGGGGGAATGCTTAGCAGAAGCCGTGGGCCATTCTTGGAGGATGCTAGAAAGGATTGTTTATATAAACATCTCAATTTCCAAGAGGACCTTTGGTCCTTCTCTTTAGCCCTTAAATCCCAGGCTGAGCTTACCCTGTGGGTCAGATTAGAGATCTAACAAGTTTTTGGAAAAAGCTAGGGATGCACTTCCCTAGGCACTGCTTGTGGCCCTCCACCAAGGGGACCAGAGAAGTCAAGGTGTTCCCACAGGTTGAGCACTCTAAGGAGCCCAGTAAACACCCCTCAGTGCAGCAAGTTCTTGAAAACGTCCGAAGAATAAAAGTGTAGGGTTCTTCAGGTTTGCGTCTGCCTCACGGAGAGCAGATACTTAATTAGATCCCCTCTGGAGGTAACCTTGCTACAACTAGTAAGGGAGAGTGACAGAGTGTGAGTCCTTTACTGCTAACCCTCTCTGCAGACTGTCCTGGCAGCACATAACAGAAGGCAAGCAGCAGTAGCAGCAGCAGCAAAACTGCTCTCCCGCTTCCAGGGAAGCCAGGTTCCTCTCCAACCAGCCTGCCCTGCACCGCCCCTCTCAGCTCCCCAGCAAGTCCTGGCAGGTGGGAAACAGCTGTCTGCCTGGCCAGCTCCACTTGACTTTCCTTTCTCTCCCTATGCTTGTGACCAGATCCCAAAAGGCGGCCCCTATGACTGACAAGGGTTCTAGTCCCTCTGTCCCTCTCCTGCAGGTCTGGGGAGGGGTCAGAGGGCTCCACTGTCTTTTGCCCAGACTTCTCAGCTTTCAGAAATAAAACAGACTGGGGGAAAAGCTGATGTCCCTAGGTCCCCAGAAGGCGCCAGAGGCCCTGTGCCAAGATTAGAATTCAAGAAAAAGATTTTTTTAATTGCACTTCTTGGGCTTTTTAGGAGCCAATGCACAGGTGACTGTGATCTTCACAAACCACGGCACCAAAAGTGAGAAAACAGATAATGCCCTCTGGTTTGGCGTCTGAGGCCACCATCACCCAGAACGTTGCCCACATCCAACCATGGATCCTACAAACTTCCACTGTTGTTGCCCCGCTGTTAGAAGCAGCATTGGTATTGAAGGTTTGTCTCTATATACCCCTGCAGCCTTTCCCTACAAGCCCTAATGGAAATTACTGAAGTTAGGGACGCTATAGAGGGGCATGCAGGGCACTGTAAACTTGACTCATGGGCTTCCCCTAATAGCCTGGACATTTTATTTGGGCCACTGTCAAGCCTCAGACTGACGATTAAAACAATCCCCTGTTGGGGTGAGACATCTGGATAAAAATCAGTTCTGCTCCTAATAAGCGTTTTTACCCATGTGTATACTAAAAAGTCCCTAAACTGACAAGGGGAAACAATCAAAGAGCAGACTGTGCTTGTCAACGAATACAGAAACTCAAGTGTCCTCCCACCCAGAGCAAGCAGATGGACCACGGATCACCTCCTGGATACACAAGAGGACAGCCCAGGGAAATACAGACACTATCCTAAACTGGGCTACTGTCCTCAGCAGATGCCAAAATGACATGGAAAATTTGTCTCACCTGTCACAACTCAGCCAAGGCTAAAAACACTATCTAGGAATAGATTTCCAATCCCACAAGTCAGGACATTCTTGGCAGGTAAGTTACATCGGGCCTCTCAAACACATAATACGTTGTTATGGGTTTTGTTTAAATAGTTATCTTTAAGGATATTTAAACAACAAGAGAATTTATCAAATAATGTACCCATATATTCAGCATTTCTACTACTCCTTGTTCCTTTTTGTGGTCCATATAGTCTCTTTTTCTCCTTTTTACCAAAGTATTTCTTTTAATCTTTCTTATCATGCATTCTTGTCTGCTGGTGATAAATTCATAAGATTTTGTTTGTATGAAGAAGTCTTTCTTTTGTCTGTTTATGAAGGGTATTTATGCTGGGTATAGAATACTAGGTGCACTCTTTCTTTCACTACTCTAAAGATGTTGCTCCACTGTCTTCTCTGTTGTGTTTTTTCTATCATAAAATATGCTTTTGATTTTATTTTTGTGCCTCTGTACACTACACACCTTTTTTCTTTTGCTGATTTTACGTTTTTCTCTTTACCACTTCCTTTGAGCAGTTCGAATATGAGGTAGCCTGGTTCACTTGTCTTCCTTCTCTCTTTCACCCTGTCTGTCCTCCCATTTGAGGAGTCCACTTACACATATACTAGGCATCCTGTAATCTTCCCTCAGCTCATTAAATTTATTTTCATTTCTACTTTTTTCTCTCTGTATTTAACTGTTGATAGTTTCTAATGCTATGTCTTCAAATTCACTAATCTCTTCTGCAATACTTAACATGTCACTATTACTATTCAAAGTATTTTCCATTGCACATATAATTTTTATCTCTAGAAGTCTGACTAGGATATTTTTTATATTTTCCATGTCACAGTGATAACAACTGTTTTAATGGCCATCTTTACTACTTTTGCAAGTCTGTAAATGTTCCACCTATAAATAAAAGGCAGTTCTTTGAGTCCTCAACATTGACTGCCGTGGAGTGAGGACAAGGTTTTAATTTATGCCCACTGGTATAGTTCTGACAGTGCAAGTAAGCTGCATATTGGTGAATCTAGATTGCATTCTTTACTTTGAATGTTCAAGGATTAGACTAAAGAAACTATAGGGGTGTTAAGAAGAGGAATAAACATTTCCCCAAATTCCTATACTGATTGTGACACTGTTCTTGTTACTCTTATCAAAGTAAAGAATTTATAATGCCCAAAGTAGTAGATAATCAAACTCCAAAGTCTAGAATCGGTCAGTTTAATGACTTTTGGGTAAAAGGCAGAATACATAGAAATTAATCATATGATTCCACTGCTACCCTGCCCAAATCAGGGAATATGTCATTGAAATAGTCACAGTATAAGGTCTGGAGTTGAGCATGGAACAGCTGGATATAAATATCTTTGTAATAGAAGATTTAAGTTCCAACTGTGGATGTAACAAATCTGTTGTTTGACCTTCGCAAGTCATTGTTTAAGAAAACCAGGTCTTCATTTTCTGAACTTCCTTAGTGTAGGATAATAATATTTACATAAAATGGTAAAGCTGAAAATGATTTATACAGAAGCTTTTAATAAACATTGAAATCTATATAAACTTCAGAGAGTATTCTTATTTATATATTTTAATTAAGACACATTAAATTCTATGATGATGAATAGTTTGTGTGCAAATAATAGCTGTATAATAAGTCCTAATCAGTCTTTTGTCTTAAGAAGGCACCTGCTACTGAAAATGCATGCTGTCTTGATTAACAAAAAAATACTTTACACTGTGTTTACTCCAGATTGTTTTACTCCTTCCCATTTCTTTTGCTTTAGACACTAAAAGAATCTGTATTTAGAACATCCCATATAAAATATAATTACAAGTGAAAAAATATCAGAAAGTGGCAAACTGATTATATACTAGCTTTCTCATAAAAATTTTTTAAATTTACTTTTATAGAGATACTTGTTTTTTTATCCACACAGTTAAATACCCTAAGTACCATAGTATATAAAATTGTTATGTCAGAGGAGCCAAAAGAACTGTGTTCTTGTTTCAACCCTATCTAAAGGTACACATCTGGTCCAAGCAAATTATATAAATTCTGAGCTTTTCTCATCCTTAAAAAGAGGTATTGTGTTATATGACTTCTAAGTACCTTCTAATTAGGATAATTATATATTTGGGCTAATAATGCATACATCAAAAAATTGTGAGGATTAAAACGTGTCCTTACTGGATTTGTTTTTTTTTAGATTTTGCTTTTTGTTTTTTTTTTTTTTTGAGGAAGATTAGCCCTCAGCTAACTACTGCCAGTCCTCCTCTTTTTGCTGAGGAAGCCTGGCCCTGAGCTGACATCCGTGCCCATCTTCCTCTACTTTATATGTGGGATGCCTACCACAGCATGGCGTGCCAAGCGGTGCCATGTCCGCACCCGGGATCCGAACCAGCAAACCCCGGGCTGCCGAGAAGTGGAACGTGTGAACTTAACCGCTGCACCACTGGGCCAGCCCCCTTAATGGATATTTTAACTCTTTATTATAGAATATCCTAAGCCTAAAGAAGTAGAGAGAATATATCAATGATCTCCAATGTATAGTTCACCCAGCTTGAACAATTAATTTATGAGTAATTTTGTTTTATCTCTACAACTACTAGTTTCCACCTTTCACCTTCATGTTGAAGCAAATTCCATACATTGTAATTTTATCCAAAAATATATTAACATATATCTAGAAAACATGCCATGATACCATTATTCTAGCCAAAGATGAAGAATAATTTCTTAGTTAAAAGTCAATTTAGTGTTCGAATTCCTTTAATCTACTATGAAATTTTAAAACATATTTTATATTTTTTAATTTAGAACTTAAATAAGGCACATACATTTGGATCAGTGGCTATGTCTCTAAATTATATTTAATCTGTAGGTTTTCTCTCCCTATCTCTTATTTGTTTAAGAAACTGGATAATTTTCTTCACAGAGTTATCCATAGTCTGAGTTTTACTGATTTCATTCCTAGTTGTCACTGAATATGTGCTTGTGTACCCTGCATTTCCTGTATTTTGATAATTAAAGAGGTTTAAAAATCAGACTCAGATTTGATAAATCAGATTCAGGTTCAGGTTTGATTATCTGGTAAAACAGCTTTTTAGATTATCTTGTGATTGTCTCCATTTTGTGATGTAAACAGCTGGTGAATTTCATTGTCTAGGTCCATTACTTCATTAGAAGTTCTGTCACTCCTTCTTCATTTATTACCTACAATTTCTGCAAACAGTCTGTAGGGGAGGCAAACCCTTACCTGTAACCTCCCAGGGTCTCCACTGGACCTGAGAATTAAATTGACATAGGACAGATTAACAGTAGAAAAGCATACAGATTTTTACATGTATTTGGGAGCCCCAAAGACAAATGAAGACCCAAAGAAGTGGTTAGGCCTTAGTGTTTATATACTAGGTTGAACAAAGAGAATTAATCGTGGAAAAGGAACTAAAATAAATTAGAAGACTGTAGGAAGATGAGTTATTTTAACAAGGTCTGTTTATATAGATTTCTCTTGGCTTCACCTCCCTATCTGTGGTGATAAGAATGTTTCTTTCTTCTTGGCAAAGGGAGAGAACCTTTCACATGGAAGTTTTATCTCCTGCTTTCAGGAAGAAAAGGAGAGATCAGAGTACTCCTCTTGTACCTGCTTTTTTTTCAGGTGCCTTTAACTCAAAATGATCCTTATGCCAAAGGGGCATATTTTGAGGTGGCATATTCTGCTCCCCTTCAAATATATTTCCCTCATCATATTGGAATTCACATGGAAAGGCAGAATAAATGCTTGAGTTGCCGCTTTATTTACTAACCTTCAAATTGTTAAGCTATTTATCTAATTTCTCCAACTTTGTCCAATGAATTCTTGTTGTTGCTTTATTACCATTATGAACCTATTAGGTTAAACATATTAGGATATGTTTTAATACTTTACAATTGTTATTCTTATGAGGCTCAAATTATTCTTTCTTTGGCCAGTGGCAGCCTCTTCAAGTTGGTTCTTGAATCCTTTTGGAATACTCTGTTATTTTTGGGAAGAATAACATGTGTCCTGCCTAAGATCTGCAATCAGCACTTTATTCAAGCATCTCTGACTGCCTTCTTTGGGAAACGCTTCTCAGAGATCACAGTCCACACACTAGGGATGTTCACACTTACTAGATTGACCTTGATTTCTAAGCTTTTTCAGTAGAAAGGGAAATTAATAAATTAATATTTCTTATAAGGTAAAGTCAGAGTGAAACTTCCAATTCAAGTTCAGGATGGCAAAGATTCTATTTAACCCTTTACAATTATTTCTCATTTGTCCCATTCTGAAGATCTGGTCCCCAACACCCCCGATATAAGTCCTTATTTCCTCTATCATATAATAAAAATGCAACTGTCTTACAATTATAAGGCCAACATTATCTCCGAACTTATAATAGTCTTTAAATAATAATACCAACTCTGCTGCCAACTTCATGACTAAAACCAGGTGCGGGTTTTTTTGCTTTTGCTTATTTGTTTGTATTGTCCTTGGGATAACTTAGAGTGTTTGAAGATGTATGAAATAATTTTTCTACTAGTTATCCCAACCACTGGATGTTCAGTCAAGGTCGTGTGTGTAATTTGGATTTCAAATTTTATTAAGTTATTTTTGAATAGAATTTTATTAAATTGATATGTAAAATAAATATATGGTTACAAAGCTAAATACAGGAAGTAAGATTTATTCAGAGCTATATAAACTTTATTTCTGCCCCATCTACTTTTTCAGTTTTATTCAAGCCATCCCATCTTAGATAAACAGTAGTATACTATTTGTACATATCTCCAGCCTGCTTTACCATATAACAAGCTAGAGATTAAGCCATAGTAGTACAAAGAGATATTCTTCATTTCTTTAAAGATCTATATGGCATATCCCCTTGTGTGAAGATACCATGTGTATTCAACCCATTCCATATAGATGCTTTCAAACTTTGATATTAGAAATAGTGCCATGATGAATAGCTCTATATATGCTTTCAGCATACTTAGTCTAGAGTTCTAAAAGTGGAATTGTTGTGTCAAAGAATGCAGTTTTTTGATATATTGTTAAATTCCCTTGCATAAGTGTTGTCCCATTTTGCCTTCTCACCAGCAATGTATGAACATTCCTGATTCTCTACCAGAGACAATAAAACATGTTCTGAAACTTTTTGATTTTTCCAAATCTAATAGGTAAGAAATGTTGACACATATATTTTTAATTTAAATTTCTCTATGAGATAATTAAGCATTTCTCATATCCTTGGAGGATATTTGAATTTCTTTACCTGTAAAGTAAAAATCAATATTTCTATTGAGTTATTGGCTTTTTCTTCTTTAATTTTAGAGCCCCTTTTCACATTGAGCATAATAACACTTTATCTCTAATATGAGTTGCAAGCATTGTCCCCTTTTAGTCACTTAACTTTTGATTTTCCTTAAGGTGTTTATTTTTTTCGTCATATCCAAATTTTATTTTCTACATGTAATATAGTCATTAAAACTCACTGGGGGGGGGCCAATCCAGTGGCATAGTGGTTAAGTTTGTGGACTCTACTTTGGTGGCCGAGAGTTTGCAGGTTCAGACCCCAGGCATGGACCTACAGCACTCACCAAGCCATGGTGTTACAGCGAGCCACGAACAAAAAATAGAGGAAGATTGGCACAGATGCTAGCTCAGGAATAATCTTCCTAGAGCAAAAAGAGGAAGATTGGCAACAGATGTTAGCCAGTCTTCCTCACAAAACAAAACAAAACAAAACAAACACAAGTCATTGGCAAATTTATTTTAAATCATTAAGGTAAGTTTCCAAGAACTTTATAATTCACTTTTTTGGCTGATATTTTTATAGAGATCATGTTAATTTTACATGTGATTCATGTAGGATGGGCATCTTTATGATGTTATATAATTCTATCTCAGAACATCAGTATCTTTCCATGTATGCAACTATAACTTCACATGTTTTAGAAGTGATCTAAGTTTCTTCTCAAATTAATTGGGGCATTTCTTGAAACATTTCACACTTATTAGATCTTTCATATTGTTGCCATAAAATGAGTCTTCTTTTATTACATTTTCTAAGTGGCCTTTGTTATTTTATACATTAATGCTGTTGACTTTTTAATATTAATCTTAAAACAATATTTTACTGTTTCTCTAGTCTTTTTAGTAACTTTTACATTGATTGTTTTGAGGTTTACAGATATAAAATGTTTTCTTCTTTAGAGGTATTTTACCTATTGCTTTACAATATTTATCTGTCACATTACTTTCTATTACCTAATCACATTAGGTAATTCATCCACCATAATGCTACAAAAGAGTTGATATAGTAAGCATCCTTGCCTTGTTCCTAACTTTAATGAAAGGCCTCTGGTGTTTCTCCATTATGTAAGGCGCTGGCTCTTGGGCTGGTATATATTTGTGTCTGTGTATATATGTAATATATATAATCATAAATATATATACACACATAAATATATATATATTCATGACCTGTGTATTATGTATAGCACAAATATTAACTGTATGTGTGCACATGTGTATATATATATATACATAAATTCCTATGATTATTTAGTGTTTAAACAGAACTTAGTATTGAATTTGTACAAGTGTCTTTTCCGCCTCTATAGCTATGATTACATGAGGTTTTCACTTAGACTTATTAATATAATGGAATATATCAGTGTGTTTCTTAATGCTGGACAACTGTTGCTTTCTAAAATAAACCCTTCTTCATCATTATGTACAACTTTTAGATATGTTACTGGATTCTATTTGCTAATATTTTGTTTAGGATTTTACCTCAATTTTCTTAAGTAAAATTGGCCTACGTTTTTTGGTACAATATTTTTATGTTTGAAGATCAATGCTATAGTTACTTACTTAGAAGAATTTGAAAATTCAGAATTCCATATCGTATAATTATGTAATTTTTAAAGCTGTGACAAAATACCCCTTTGAAAATGTCTGGGCTTGGTGATTTTTGTGAGTGAGCTCTTTAGCTATTCTTCTATTTCTCCTCTGTTTATTGATCCATTTTAGATTTATAGGCTAGAATCAGTGTCTGTAAGTTGTCTTTTCCTAGAAAATTATGCATTCAAAGGTTCCAAATGTAATTACATAGATTTGTGTAAAAATTTCCATGAGTATTTTTTTATTTACTCAGTTTTGATGATTATTTCCTCTTGTAATTTCTTATTTTGTTTTTGTTTTCTGTATTTTTTAAATTAGATTGGCTAATGGCTTTTCTACTTTATTTCCCTGGTAATCAAGATTAAATTTTCACACACAATTCAGATGACAAACCTACATTTGAATCCTGACTCGGTTACTTGCTTGGATTTTGTCAGATTATTTAATATCTCTAAGTTTCTTTATCTGTAAAGTAGTAATACACATTGTAAGGACTTAAAGAAATAAGAAAGGCAAAATTATTAGCTTAAAAATTGGTAACTGGTAAGCAAGCAGTATAATCAGTATTAGCTACTGTTATTATCAGTAACTATTGACAACAAATAAAGGAAGAAAAACCACATCGTCATATATATTTTAATTATTTTAACAGCACCATTTATTAGTCGTACTAAGATATATAACAATTGTCTTATTTAGAACAGCTGTTCAGTTAATGGAAGTAAGGTAAATTGCTTTGTAAAATTAGCATTGCTAAAATTATGAATATTATAGTTCTAAATGGTCAGATCTATAGTGTTGGTCATAATGATAATTTTGTTTTTAAATTCAGACTGATATGTCCTATAAAAAACAGTAATTTTAATTTTTCTTTGCTTAATGATAATTCAATACAAATGGACAAGAAACAAAATTGAAAATAACTAGTGGATTAAAACTACAAATGCTGACCCTGGAAATGACTATGATACAATTTCCTTATCATATTACTATGCAGCTAATGTGTGAAATTCTATCAATGTCTACTTTTGATGAAGCAGTAATATTCACAGTATTTTGTAAAGGAGTGAGTAAAAAGGAAAAGAGAAACAAAATACTGAACAGATTCAACAGGCTAAGGAGAGAAAATGAGTTTTATCTCTACCTTACAACATCATAGAAAGGTAAATAGATTTGGTACTTGTGTAGAATTGCACATATCTAATTATAATATCTAATTAGAATTGTGAGAAGCTCTAATAAATATAGAAATTAGGAAACGCTAAAGTAAACTTTTATTTCAATAACTAGGGTTGCTTCCTTTTTCATAAAATTGCATTATAAGCCTTATCTTTGCAATATGTGAAGAGCAAATTACCATGAGGAATGTTGTCTTGCATTTTTGTGTGTGGTGCGTGTGTGTGGAAGAGAGAGAGAGAGAATTCTATATTTTAGGAAACTTCAATATATTAACATTATTATTCTGTTATGTTTAACAACATTTTTAAGTGAAAATCTTCTTTCAAGATTGGGTAACATAACTGCTAGTTTATGTTATTCACTCAACAACCATTTTTTTTAGTTACTGCTATGTACCTGTAGGATATTATGATCTCTCTATATTCAAATAAAAATGATAATATTTTCTAGACAATCAAATGTAAATTTATAATTAAAACAAAATATAATTAGTACAGAAATACTCAAAATTTGAATACCTTGAGGCCATTTCTAATAGTTTATCATCACATACCATATGCATTTTTATATACATTTTGGCCTTTACCAAAAATTTGTAATTCTAAAACTAAACCTGCTTTCATTCTATTGTTTAAAAAACTCTCTAATTTTCTTTAAATGTAAAATACAATAACATCACAATGACCATGTCCTGAATATAGTAAACAGTTTAAATGCCTTCCACAAATGTTCATGTTACATAAGTTTTGACTAGGGTAAAATGACAACTTCTTTTCTTTTAAAGCTTATTCTCTGATTTTGTGTGTATTAGGGAGTGGAATCCAGCATGTCCCTGAAGCCTGGGGCACAAGATCCATTTGAGAGACTGAGGGAGGTGGTATCATTGTGAAAAGGAAAAGTGAGCATGGTAAGGTACAGGGAAACGGACGATACACACAGGATATCACTTTGACTTTCAGAATAAAACACTGTGTAATTTATTTTACCTGATTTCTCCTTCCCCTTTTTCCCATTCCAATTATCTCTCTTACTCAACTGCTATTACAGATCTCAGCCTCTGGCAATAGTGGCACACAAGAATGATTCCTCTGAGGCAGAAGCTCATGCTCATCCCTGGATTGTCCAATAGTCCCTCTAAATTTTGTGGCTTGAATTCCCAGAGCACCTCACCCTTACAATAGCAGCTGGTGACCCCAAAATGATAAGTAGAAGCAAAATGTCCCAATTGCTTATGGTAACTTTACTTGCCCAAGGTCAGAACAACCCAGTTATCTGTTTAGGAATCCCTGGTGAGGAATTGGACCAATTTTACCTTTCTTCTGAAAGAGTCGGAAACTCCAAAATGCCTTGTCAAAACAGAACTGTGAATTTGAAAATACAAATCATCTTCGCCACAGCGTTGTCTTTAATCTTAAGTACTAGCCTGAGCATTCTTTAGACTATAATGTAAGCAGTGATTTGCTTGAATAAAAGTGCCTAAAAAAGACATGCATTGTAGCCCCTCTGGGGTTTGTTGACAGTTCTTCATAAATAAACCTAGTAAGGAAAGTTGCAGGGATGGGTGGATAAGCAGAGAATAGCCTAGAAAGTAGCCCAATGAGATAGGTCTAATCATCATACTAATCAAATAAATGGATCAAATTTCTTTTACTGTTCCTGGAAGATGCGAGCCTCTTTCTTAGAAAACACTTAATCATTACAAATTTCATCCTCACCTAACAAAAAATAGTGACTAGCCACTTAAAAAGTAGCTCTGCTGCTAATGTGCTTAATTTAAGATGCTTGACATAATTTCCCTTTCTTAGATCTTAGAAGCTTAAAATCTTAGAGTTGACAGTAACCAGTCAGCAGCTACAGAATCCTAGGCTTCTCTATTCCTCAGCAACACCCTTCCCAAGTAGCTGACAGGCTCCCATCAATTATAACTACTGTATATAATTGCATTTTTACTATGAGACATGCATTTTATATACAATCATTAAATTCTCAGAAATTCATGAATCTGGTATTATTTCTCTATTATTTTCTTAAGCAGATGAAACCGAGGCTTAGAAACATTACGTAATTATTCTAAAGTCTCACTGGTAATAAATAGAAAGCAGGTATTTGAAACCCAGAGTTTTCTGGCCTGAAATATCTCTCCAGTCTAAAAGCATGATTCTCACTGTTCTATAATCAAATCAACCCTGTGGGTAAGCTAAGTATTATAATAAAGAAGATATTCAGTGTGGTGTTGCCAGGGTAGAAGTTTATTGGCCTTTAGTAGGGGCAATGTTGACTTTCCAAATTATCTCAGTCTTATAATCTCTGTTTAAAAAGTACGCATGAAGATAAAACAATATTGGATGTGAATGAGAATACATAATGTTTAAAAGAATTTATGGAGGAAAATAAACTGAGGAGGGATGTGAAACACCCAATGACATATTGGTATATATTTACTATAAATATATACTTTTATATATATATATATATATATCCTTGTATACACATATATGTATTACATGTATATATATAGATACACACACACAAATATGTACTTTGTCATACACACATACAAACATGAATGCAGTTCTTTGATATTGTCCCATTTGTTAAAGAACACAACTACTGATTTAATTGATGGTTTATGTTGCAATTCACAGCACTCAGGCTAATCAATTAAAATAAATAAGTAAATGAATTAATGGTTGCATATACTGCCATATCAAATATGTAAGAGATCTCTAGTTTCTACTCTTTCGTTTTATACAGTAGCACTTCCAAAGGTCACTAGAAGTAGTTGCTAAGAAGAAGACATTTTGTTTTTAATTATTATATGTTCCTTTTGGGGAAAATAGATGTATATGCATAAAATATGTCATATTTCTCATCTAAAAGCATAGAGAACAATTTTTGTTAACAAATTACTGAATTTTTTTTTATGTCTTGAGACACCAATGCTTGCTAGAAAACAGTCACCAATATTTTTGGATAGATAATGTCTAAATCATTTTATTTTAATGGCCTGTAGTTGATCTTTAATGTAAGGGGATGTTGATATAACAGTATGTATCATACTATATAATACAAACTTATAAGAATCTACACCTCATGTCAACTGGAAATATTTTGAGTGAATGGTTTTGAATTTATCTATTTTCTTTTTTTACTGTTTACTGATCTTACTTTTGAAAATTTCCTTCTTTGCGATTTATACACCATCATATGTTTTCTGGATCAGTTTGCTCTCCTAAACTTAAATTTACCCTATACTTGTAAAGGAGGAGATGCAAACTTTAAGGAAAGATTTTCTTAAAAAGCATCAAAGCAGTACACTTGTAGAAAATTTGAAACATTTTTCTGAAAAAGCATTTCATATATTTCAGCTGTATATTTTGTTAGAAAACTAACTGTCCTTATAAGATAATTCTAATTATTATTTTGAAACATAATCTAGACACTTTGATTTAGCAATATCTAAAAATGCCTAAAAGTAAATCACTTGCTACCTGGACTTTCAGTAGCTAAAGTTACACAATACATGTTCTTGGTAATCCAATGTGTTGTGTTGAATTATTCATATATTGCTGCCTAACAAATCACCCCTAAAATTATTGGCCTAAAATAAGAATATTGATTTGTTTTCACTCATGCTGTTTGTGGGTCAAAAATTCAAGCACAGAAGAGCAGAGATATTCTCAATGTATGAGGCCTTAGGTGGAAGACTCACAATATGGTGGTTAGTAGCATCTGAAGGCTCATTCACTCACACATCTGGTGGTTGATGTTGACTCTAGGCTGGAAGTCTAACTAGATATTTGGCCAGGAATAATTACACATGTCTCTCCATGTAGTCTGGGTTTCCTTACAACGTGTTGGTTAGGTTCAAAAGATGTGTACCCAGTGAGGGAGAGAAAGAGCAGGATGGAAGCAGTATTTCATTTTCTGTTCAATTTTTGGAAGCCAAGCAGCATCACTTTCACCACATCCTATTTCTTAGGCAGTTGAACAGATCTGTCCAGGTTTGCTGGGAAGGAACAAAGACCCCTTACGTCTTGACGGAATCCTGTCAACATCACACTATAAGAGCACTGTGTAGGATTGAATATATTGTGTTACCACAATTTGCTTTTTGTGCCACAAAAATATAAATAGTTCCAAATCGTTCCTTCCCACAAAACCCCAATGTTTCTTCTCATTATAATATCCACTTATAGGCCAGGATATTATCATGTAAATAAGGTTCAGATGCAGATGAATCTTCTGTGTTGCACTTCCTGGAGTACAGCTCTTCAAGCACAGTTCCTTACATTTTAAAGATCGATAAAGTTAAGAGAAAAGTGAATATGTTCCCCACACCCAATATACAGTGGTCATGCAGACATGGCATAATTGCCACAGAACCCTTACTCAATGAGAGGGAAAACTGAAAGCACACAGATTTTATGAAATTATGAATTTCAGCTTAGCACATGATGCTTGCTGAATACTTGATAAGGATTCAGTCCTATTTCCTGGAAATGATTTTCTACAGCTGTTTGATACACACTCTAGTTTCTTGGCTATTTTATGAGTCATTATTCTATCTCCACATGAAATGGCCAATGTTTGCAGCTGACTATTTTCCTTAGCCTGCTTCTGTTTGTAGCTTGGACACCAAAGACATATTTGTATTTTAGGTTACCTCTGCATTTTGATTCTGATCTGGTTGTATTCTGTCAATATAATGCTCTTAAAAACTTCGTGTGTTTTCTATGGAACTTATAGGGATTTTTGCCATTAGGAAAAAGCCACATATAAAGACTTGAGTGGAATATACTCTTTTCTACCTTAGATTTCCTATCAAGCTGCTGTAGGATAACATTAAGATTCTTAGCGGTATTTATTTTCTGTTTGAGGTACCAACTTAAAACTTTCTGAGATCTTAACCAAGACTTCTATGGTCACAACATCAGCTTCATCTTTAGATAATGTTTTTTAAAAATGCCTTTGATATAAGATGAACTCAGAAGCCACTTCATAATTTTAGCATCATTTATCATCTGGAGAGGCTAGGAATCAGAAAAAAAAAAATTTCAGACAGAAAAGCATAGTTGCTTTGTGTCTATTTACTCATTCTTTAGCTTATCTCTCTGCATTCACATTTTACTAAATGCATTTAGAAGAAACAAGCCAAAGTCTTCAACAGAAATCTCCTTAATGATAGCATGTGCTCTGTCCAGTTTCAAATAGGGTAAGGGGCACAGCCTCACCTTTCAGTAGAGATAGGTCAACACTATAATGTAAGAATTGGATATATACTGATGTGGTCATATTTGGAAAATACAATCTTCAGCATCTCGCAACATAAGTTGACTCAAAAAATACCAAGAAACTGAGGAATTCTAGAACTAATGAGAAGGGATTTATTATAGGAATGGCAAGTTGTGCAATAAAATTAAGTAGCTTTAATCACAGCACCAATTTTTCAGAATTTATTGAAGTATGAGTTAATTTTATGTCAACAGTTATATAAATGATGAATTTTTCAATATCCATTCTTTGCGTGTTTTTCCTATGCATTTATTTTATTTTATTATTTTATTTTTATTTCTTTTTTTTTGTGAGGAAGATTGCCCTTGAGCTAACATCTGTTGTCAGTCTTCCTCTTTTTGTTTGAGGAAGTTTGTCCCTGAGCTAACATCTGTGCCAATCTTCCTCTATTTTGTATGTGGGACCCCTCCACAGCATGGCTTGATGAGTGGTATGTAGGTCCATGCTGGAATCCAAAACCATGGACCCCGGGCTGCCAAAGTGGAGCTCTTGAACTTTATCACTACATCACTGGGCAGACCCTAAATGAAGCATTTTTAATGTTAAGATTAAAGGCATAGGAGAATATGTACATTCTCAAGATACTCACAAGAAAATTTCACTTAACCAGATGATTCCCAGCTACTTTATAAAGAGTGGCAAATCAAATATTTATATTCTTCAGTGCATATAAAATTTCGCAAGTATGCATGCAGTGTGTACTTTTAATAATACATAATTGATCACTCATTGGGTCTGGGCAGTGATCAGGAATAAAATTGATAAAATTAAATTCTGCATGTAATGGTTTAATTGAAATATTTTCATAGGATGTCAGTATAAATTTTCGTAGTTTATGTGGTTTTCTGCTAGCAAAATTCTTCATTCTGCATAATTAGGGTCAGAACCTTTAGCTAAAGATTTGAGATAGTAATGGTAAAGCATGAATGAAAATAATGCACACAAGTTTTAAAGGCATACAGGAACTTCATTTTTTATTCATTTCTTTTTATAATTTCTTGGTGGTTAGTGAAAAGATACTGAAATTACGGCCAGAAGAAAGTTCCAGGAAACAGAAATGTAAGCCACTTGTCCAAAACCTGTCTGGTAAAAAGACTAGAAAATTTGTATGACCTAGGATCTAAAATTTTATGCTCTAGTGAAAAAAGTAGGCTGCAATATAATTTCCTGTGAAGTCTGTATACTTGTGAAACCAGTTCAACACAAGTTTGACATAAGGGAAACCATACTGTAGAGAAGAGACCATGTCATAACTTTGAATGACCTCTCACTAACTAACCTAGCTGGATTTGCACCCTCCAGGAGATCCACCTGTTCTGTAGATTTTATGATCCCTTGCTAGTGCATATACCTCCCAGCTGTGATCAGATGATAAGTTCATTCTTTTGAGTTCGTTAGGAATGTGATGGCCCCCAAACAGAGAGTCTGTGCTGGTAGCCATCATCAATGAAAACTGAAAGATCTGGCGTGGCGACTCCCAGTCTATAACACCAGAGGGTCAACATTCCTAACCCCCGTCCCTATAACCCACTGACTATGTAACTGCAAGATTCTGTGCCCCCTCAAGATGGTTCTTTTGGACATTAGTTGGCCATCTTCCCTCTTGCTAGCAAGCTGTAATAAAATGCCCTTTCTCTCCCATCATCTAGCCTCTTGACAATTGGCTTTTGTCTTGAGGTGAGCAGATCGTGCCCTTTGTTCATTAACATTTGTATGCATACATACTTAAAGATGAACCAAAAAAAGTGAAAAACAGTAAAGATTAAAGTCAATAGATTTACACTCTGGGTGAGCTGCAGATAAAAATTGTTGTCCTAGTGAGAAGGCTTCATTTTTCTCACAAGAAGTTTTAACAATGCCTATCATTTATTGCATCCTTGGCACTTAAGGTAGGTGAATAGCAGGCAGAACAAAAATCAAGTAGCCATTATCATCACCATCATTCTCATTCATCAACAGCAGATCAGTGCTTTGTGCATCTGTTGAATGAAGAAAATTCATTATTAAGTGTAGATTGATGGATAATTTTAACTACCTCATAGCTTTCCCAGTGAATGACTTCTTAGAAGAGATTAGAACTCATCATAAACTCTATCATTAATGTAATCAGTAGAATTCCATTACATTTGCTACTTATTTATCAAATACGTTCCAACTGAAAGCTGTAGGGGGAAAAAATACCTCACGTGCTTTGTCTCCTATGGGTGCTGAATAAGCCAGCAATCTTTGTCACATTATAAATGACAGACTCATGGGGATAGTCAGACCATGTCTGGTCTATACAGCATTCTGTGTTCTTTCAGAAGAGTGAGCAGAACTCCACAGGAATTACTTGGGCTTATTTTGGCTGCAAAATTCTGAAATGTTCCACAGGAGTAGTAGGATAGAATTGTTTTCATAATGCACACCTAAAAAGGCATTGGTAAAGCGGAGAGTTTTAAAATATTTGCTTTTCTACCTGCTGACTTGCTAAGAGCCTCCAAATACGTTTTTCTGATTTTCCCGTGATCCAAGTAGGAGTGTAAATGAGAACTGTGATTGAGTAGAGTTTGCCTGAGACCTGCTGCGTACTATGTTATCAGCGGTTATTTCAAAGCCCAGCATTAATAAACATTCAACTCTATTTCCTATTAATGATAGTTCTTTAACCTTCACAACAAGCCTTAGGACTGAAAAAGAAACATTCATCGCTGCTGACTTTGAATTTGAATAGAGGACATTAAAATTTGAAGCTAAACTCTGTGTGGGCAAATTTATGTACAAGTGGCAATAAAATAGCACATTAAGGAAGACTTTGCTGCTGTTATTTTTTTCCTGTGCTGATTATTATCCTCCCAGTATTTCTCTGCATTCTGAAGTATAATATGCATGCAGATGTGGGCCATTTGAGAGTAATATTGGTAAGAGGCAAAAGCCCTGGGCAGTCCAGCATCCTTACTCCACCCTCATGAGCATCAAGGGGAGACAAAGTCAGGAGTCTTGCTCAGGAGATTAAGAAACCAATAGATTATAAAGAAACTTCTATATTTTAATATTTTTACAAAATAAGTAAATTTTATATCTTGATATTTTAGGATGATATTTGCAGTTAAATGTACGTGGAAGCAATATTAATCAATGTTGCCATGGTCCACCGCTATCTACATATCAGGATGCATAAGATTAAGAGACACTGATGTTTGCTGAAGACTATAAGGATTCGTCATTAGTTCAAGTGAATCAATAATTTCACCATAAGCGTTTGGAATACTCCCAAGCAGACATAATGTGAAGCACCTTAGGATCAACTAAATGTATAGAAGTAAAAAGTCTTGTGTCTCATTTACACGAGGTTTCAAATAGAAACTACACTGAGAATCTTTTCTCTTTTAAAGTTGTATAAAATAAAAAAGTTGACTGATTTGAGAAAACGAAGATAAAAGTTATCACAACAGTAATCTTACTTGTTTTCCTTAAGCTCCGCTTGGCTCACATATATGCATTTTTTTTTCCCCAAGCTTCACTCTTGGAACTATTCCATGGCTTTCAAAGAAGGAAGGGTAATAAGTCCTCAGTGTTACCTAGCTCACTAACTGTAAATTAAAGAATCTAATGTATCATCTCCATTCAGTTTGAAGCAAGTATCAATATGGATGCTAAACTTTTGAGAAGGATCAACATTTTGCCATACTATAATTTCAAAGTTGCACCGAATTTAATTTTTTTTCTTTTCCTGAGGAAGATTAGCCCTGAGCTAACATCTGTGCCAATCCTCCTCTAATTTTTTGTATGTGGGACACCAACACAGCATGGCTGGTGAGTGGAGTGAGTCCTTGCCCAGGATCTGAACCCATGAACCTGGGCCACTGAAGTGGAGCACGTTGAACTTTAACCACTCAGCCATGAGGCTGGGCTCAGGATTTAAAATTTTGTTGTGACATATGGTAGTCAGAATAATGACCTCCCTAAAGACGTCCAAATACAAATTCCCGTAACCTGTGAATATGTTTTGCCTTACAAGGCAAAAGAGAGATTTCCCAGATGAAATTAAATTAAAGGTCCTGAGATGGGGAGATGATCCAGATAGGAAGAAAGTAACCACAATGGGCCTCTTAAGAGGTAGAAAGGAAAGTCAAGGTCAGAGAAGGAGATGTGAGGATGAAAGCAGAACTCAGAGTTATATGGCCATGCCATCAGTCTCTAGAAGCTGGAAGAGGAAGCTCTCCCAACACCTTAATTTTAGCCCTTTCAGGTCTATTTCAGGCTTCTGACCTCTAGACCTGTAAGATAATAAATTTGTGTTGTGTCCAGCCACTAAAATTGTGGTAATTTGTTATAGCAGTGATAAGAAACATACATAATGCACACATAAATTTGTAAAACAGGAATAAACGATTGGTTTAATTTTTGATCTGGCATCTCTTCTCATTCTGTAAAAAATAAAATTCAAGTCCTTTATTATTAAAGCAGTGGGAGATGGAGGAAGTGCTGTCTATGATCTTGCTTTACTGTTGAATATATTCAGTATTTATTGTTTTCTTAACCACCAAACTATTTCAAAATGATATCTAAAATTATAGCATTTACTTTTGCAGTTCCCATTCATTCCCCATACAGTCTTATTGGCTTCGGTCCACAGTACTCTGCTAAAACTGATCTCACAATCATGAAATCGGATATGTTCCTCGCAGCACACAGCCTACTCATCCCATCTGCAGCTCTGAATTAAAATGCTCATTCTCTCCCTGAAATTCCTTTCTACCTTGGATTCTATGACTCTGAATGTTCTTGACCCTGTAATGACCTATTATCAATTTTTCTCCATTTCCATGGCTGTTTGAGTTTCCTTTGGTCAAATTCAAGTGGAGTATTCGAAAGGTTCTCTTCAAAAACATGGTTCTTTCTTGTTCTTTTCCACAGATTTCCAATTTTTTTTTTGTTATCAGTTTGAGGCTTTCTCTGTGTGTCATAATAAAATCTAACATAGAACACCGATATATAAAATATATAATTAGGGAATGCTTGTCTGTTTTCAAAATTTAACAATAGAAGACACGGATTGAAAACTGAACCTCTCCTTTTATTACCTTCTACTTTTCAATCACCCTCTCTCTTCATAGGAAACCATATTTTCTGTGGACACATGTATATATTTTTCCTGTTTCTGTTTCCATTTATTTTGTTTATATTAATGGATTCAGGCATACAATTCTGATATTTCTTCAGGTATCCAATCAAAGCTCAAATTAAGTATATGGAAAATGGAATCAGACAAGTTTCCCACCTGTTTCAGAATCCCTCATTCATTAACGTCATCATCTGCTCCAGTTTATCAAGCTGTAGAATCTCAGAATTACGTTTGATTTTTCTTCTGTGTATCCACATTCAACAGGTTATATAATTTTTCAAAATGACTCTCATTTTTCTTCCTCTTCCTGTTTGTTAGACTATTTTTCCACTTAAGGCATTTATTAACTCTTGTCTAATGTATGTCAATACTTCTCTAACTTTTACCGCTAATTCGTCTATCTCCTTCCAATTTGTCATTCTTTAAAGATCAAATTTCTTCCCAGAACCCAGCTTGGAACTCAGCTTTGGACACACAGGGAGAGACCAGAGACATACATGCACAGAGGTCAGACCATGGGAAGAGGCAGGAAGAAGGTGGCCATGTGCAAACCAAGGAGAGAGGCTCCAAAAGAGACCAGCCCTGCCAACAGCTTGACCGTAGACTTCCAGCCTCCAGAACTGTGAGAAAAATAAATTTCTGTTGTTTAAGTCACTCAGTCTCTGGCATTTGTTATGGCAGCCCTAGAAAACTAAGATATCTTCAAAGAGTCTACTTGCCATGTGGAACTTGTACTGCCATGTCCTCTGTGGAATGTGTACTGTCGCTAAGTACACAATGTGAGTCTAAACTGGGACAATTTTGAAAATGAAAGTAGAAGGTAAAAAAAAGAAAATTCTATAATCTTGAATTGTATATTTATTGAAATATTTTTATTTTACTGTTGACCATGAAATATCTTATTTAAAAATAAATTTAAAATAATTTCTAGAAAAGAACTCGTGTAGAAATGTTAAAGTAAAATTTTAAAATTATTTTATATATATTATGATTATATTTTGTAGTCATATATTTAATTAGCTTCTTAGATGTGTCTATTTCTAATACTGTATCATTGATATTTTAATGAAAATTTCATTCTTCCATATAACCTTATTATTTATAACTTTTCATAAAATTACCTTCAGTTATCATCATGTTGCATATTTAGTTTGGATCTTTTTATGTTAAATTGTTTCATCTCTATTTTTATTTGCAAAAAATTAGTTTATCTGTTGTCGAGGATTTAGAGAAAGTTTTCCTTAAATTAGGATATTTTTTCATTCCAAGTTTTATATTTAAAGATATATTATATTTCCAATATTTTCTTTGTCTTTATTTCTTTGTGTTTATTCATTTCTATGTCTTTATTCAGATTACCTTTCTTCAATCATATTTTATACACCAAATCTTTTCAAATTATTTGACTTTTGCACATTGTGTGTTCCTCAATTTTACTTTGCACTTTTACAGAATATAAATTTATAAAAATAGAAAAAGTAGCTCCATCAAAAATTCTTCACACAGGGGCTGGCCCCATGGCTGAGTGAGTGGTTAAGTTCGCACGCTCCGCTGCAGGTGGCCCAGTGTTTCGTTGGTTCAAATCCTGGGCGCAGACATGGCACTGCTCATCAAATCACGCTGAGGCAGCGTCCCACATGCCACAACTAGAAGGACCCACAATGAAGAATATACAACTATGTACCGGGGGGCTTTGGGGAGAAAAAGGAAAGAAATGAAATCTTTAAAAAAAAAATTCTTAACACAAACAGAGAATATTCCAAAGTGTAATTTCAGAATTAAATTATGTACATCATTTGCACTCTCATTTATTTTGTTTAGTCCCTCCTTTCTTTTGTAGGGATACATTTCAAAGTCTTCCTGTGTATTTGTTTACAAGACATGCATTTTGCTAAATGCTTTCTGTGAGGATTTTGCAAGGTGTCAGCTAAATCTTCTGGAATTCACCTTCTTCTATTCCCAAATTAGAACTCACCACAAGGAAGATTCTTGGGAAATCTGGAGTGTGGAAGCAAAGCAGCAGCCATTTTGTAGCTCACACATGCAACTGCTGGTTTGCTGACTTATACCGTTGCACGAAGTGGTGGGTGGGCCTGCAATTGCTCTACCTTCCCTGGGATCCTCCTTTAATGTCACTGACTCCTGTGCAGGGGTTTATGTTTAGCTACTTGACAAAGCACCCCAGCTTCTGAAAGGTAACTTCATTGCCAATCAGAGGCAACAAAAATCGACATGGGTTTCAATGTGCGCTCCTGGGATGGGTCCCAATGTGTTAATGATCTTTCCTTCCTGATGCACTGCTCCCTGTGGACTACAAACTCCAGTGTTGAACAACAGCCTTGTAGAGATTACTTAATCAGCTCACACAATTGCGTAAGCCAATTCTTGGTAAAAAATGTATACACACAAACATACACTTCACACATACTTTTGCTGGTTCTGCCTCTCCAACTAAATCTTGACTAGTACACCTTGAAAGTTGAATTTTTTTACTCAATATGATGAATATTTTAATATTGTTTCCTATTTATTTTGAACAAAATGCAACCAAAATTTAAAGGAATTTTTACAAAAGAGTTCAAATCATCATAACACATAAAGATTTAATTAAAAAATATTTTTCAAATGCATATATTATTTCTAAAATCCATTTAATAATAATAAAAGCAGAAAGACAAAATATGTACTATCATGCCAAATTATTGCTCTGTTTTCGACTTTAGCTTGTTACAAACAGTTTTGTAGTTCAGTTCCCTTAAGTAAAAGTACAACTATTTGTATATACCCACTTACAAATACACACACACATATTTATAGTATACTTCCTTGTTTATAAATTCAGTTTCTAATTCAATTGTTAGGGTATTTTACATTTCTTGAATGAAATTATGAATTTGGTGTATCTTTATGCAACATATGTTTTTGTGCTCAGTAATAATATTTTTTTCTACAATTTATAATTTTATTATCACTACAAAAATAAATAGTTATTTTCAATATTAAATTTTTAACTGAATTTAAAATAACATTCTGAATAATATTATGTTTCATCTTTCACAAAATGAATTTACAAATTTTACTTTGATTCTACCAGTTGGATGAAAAAAATTGAGCTATTATTCAAATTAACTTTTTTATTTATTTTTTGATGAGGAAGATTGACCCTGGGCTAACTTCTATTACCAATCTTCCTCTTTTTGCTTGAGGAAGATTCTCAGTGAGTTAACATCTGCGCCAATCTTCCTCTATTTTGTATGTGGGACACCTCCACAGCATGGCTTGATGAGCAGTATGTAGGCATGCTCCAGGAATCCGAACCAGTGAAACCATAGCCACCAAAGTGGAAGGTGTGAACTTAACTGCTACATCACAGGGCTGGCCCCTGAAATTAAGTTACTTTGTATTTGAAGCATGTAATTTCACTTTTATTAAACTTGTAACATTTAACTATTTGCTTAGTTCTTAATTTGTAAGGAAATCATCCCTTTAATAGCTATGGCTTCACTTTCATACTTGCACAAGAAAATTTGGAAACCAGTAAGGAGTGAAATAACTTTAGAACAAGTCATTTGATCTAGGGGAAAAGTCATAGATTAAAGAGTGACATGTAAGAACATCTTCAGCAGCTTTCTAACTTGACTTCAATGGGCATAGTACTTCTAAAATAACTCCTAACTTTGAAAGGGATGCTGAATCTTCTTCAGTGAGTTTGTGTCTTCTAAGCATCATGTGATCAATGGTAATAATATAAACTCAAAGGTGAATGGGAAGAGGAAACAGACACATCTAAGTTAAAAATTTTTATCTTTTCTTGAAAAATGGAAGTTTAGTATGTCATATTTAATTAAACATATATTTTCATTTTTTTTCATTGTTCCAAAAGTGTTAATTACAAAATAAAAGATATTGGCAATAATAACCTGAATAGATTTACATTTGCTGATTTCCATAGATATCAAAATGACTCAAGAATGTATGTTCCTTCCATTCTTTATATACTCTATTTAGGAAATGCTCAGCCAATATTACATAATTTATTTCCTCCTTTAAAAAGAATTATTTTGTTTTCCACAGACAACCTCCCTCCATAACTTGGGGACCTTACAGCTTCTTTCATTTAATGGCACAACTCTCTGGTAAATGAAAGGACTGTTAAGGTCACTAGCATCACATATTCTCCCTAACCACCCAAAACGTTAAGAAACTAGGAGAAAATTTTGTTTTACAGCATGAGCTCTTTATGTTTTTCCTGAAATGTTTACCAAGCCCATTCGAGATAATTTTAATGAAAATATTCATACTTTATTAAAAATTAAAAATCTGGAAATGTTAAATTGGGCAGAAAATTGAAGTCATAGGCATAAAATGAAAGTATGATGGACAATCTTGAACAAAAATCATTAGCAATTCTTGCAGGCTGTCTTTTGGTTCACAGATCATTTTGCTTATAGCTTTGTGTTTGAACATTCCACATTATGCTTTTTAAATTTAATGTCCCTTTGTAAATGTCTGACTTCTCCAATTAGTTTTAAGCTCTTTGAAGAACAAAAGATATCTTTAAATTACCTGTGCTTTGGTTATAGTGTCTTGCACATAGTAGTTCTATAATAAACGGACATTGATTTTAAATGGATTATCTCACTGTATATTTAATATTATGTTTTAAGAGACTGAGTTTTTCCTGTTAAATAGAGAGGCTTTTTTAGTGGACCTAATATCCTAATGTTGAGAATGCTTCTAACATCCTATGTCTCATCTCTATCTCTATCAATCTATCTATCTATCTATCTATCTAATAGTTCAGTGTATTGTAAACATAGGCATCAATTGAGAAACTTAGGTCATGGAAATCTATTTTTAAAATCAAATAAATTGATCCCTTTACTTGCACCTAATATGTCAGGTGGAATATAGTAGGTGTTTAAATATTTATTATTTATAGGGAGATATCAATGTACAGAAGGAAAGTATTCTAACAATGTGGTAAATTACAATAAAATCCATCTTAATCATCAATGCCAGAAATGGTACTTGGTCAATTAATCAAAAAAGTCAATTAAAGCATGAAACTGTAAACAATGACACATAAACAATTTAAGCAGTTTATGTTAAATCATACAAACATACATTCACTATATATGATCTCATGTTGCAGAGGGTGTTTTCTTTAGAGGGTTGTGTGTTTTGTTTGTTTTTTTGCAAAACAATACCCATAAAGTGTCACCTATCATTTTAGTTTTTTATCCATGTTACTAAATAAGACAGCAATATCTTAGCCTTTCACATTTGCAAAGTTTTGCAAAGTGTTCAACTTAGTTTTCATAGTAACAGTAATTCTATTTGCAACTAAAATTTTCATCTTGTTAAAAATATTCAATTAAAAATGGAATTATGGAAACAATTATCACTGGAATATAGTAGCATAGAAGAAAACACAGCCCACTTGTCAGAGCATGCAGCTCAGTAGGTTGGATCAGAAATGCACATGGAGTCATGAGAAAACAAATTCATTATTATTTCTCAGTGTATCAGGTGCATCTATCAATAGGTTTCATAAAAGGAAACACAGACAATTTGTAACACTGAAGGCTAATTAAGCCAGCAATTTTGTTAAATTGTGTTTCTGCTATTCATATTCATAAACATAATGCCCTCTGGTCTCCAGAGGCAGCACTTATCACAGTCCAATGTGTAAGGGAGGTGTTCAGTAAAAGTTTGGTGAATTAGTTAGGCATTGTGTAACGGCTACCAACACAATGTACGCAAACCAGAGACATACACTCTTTAACATGTTTCTGTAAGCAGAATTGTCTATTTTCGAGTTTGCAGAATGGCAAACTAACACAATCATTGAGAGGCACTGGATTGTAAGCTATTTGGACTTCTCTGTCATTATTTTACTTTTATCACTGCTTACAGAAATTGAAACAGATGAAGATTGGTTGAAGGCTCAATCCATTGAGACATACACAGTGAATCATTCAATTTCCTTTCTATGCTAATCAAGGTACTAGAAAAGTAATGAAAGAATATACCATGCAAGGATAGGAGAAGACAATGGAAGAAAGCCTAATTCTACTATAATTTCTATAGAATTTCTAATTCTACTAGAATTTCTAATTTCTATAGAAATTCCATAGAATTTCAGCCAAAGTATTATTAAAATATGAGGAAAAATTCGAGGAATTTTCAGACACAGATAAAGTCAGAAAATATACCCCCAACACTTTCCTGTGAATCTAGTTGGGTTGGTTTAAATAATTTTTATCCCCGTTGTTTAAAGAAGATAAGAAACCAAGAAAAAGGAAGACAAGTGATCCACAAATTAAGAGAACGATCTGGAGCAATAGTAAAAAGGAATTCTAGGATGGCAGATGAATAGCTGTCCTAGTGAGTAACCAGATTGGACAAAGATGTCTGGAAATTCAGAAGAGAAGTTGTCACCAAAAAAGGAAATGATTGCAAAATGACATGAACATGTAAAAAAAACAGAATTGAATAAAAAATACTGTAATAAAAAGAATTGCAATCAGAATCTTCAGAAAAAAAGAAAAGCTGTGCAAGGGCAGACATATCACCATAGTTTATTACTATTAAAGTATTGCTTTCTTCCTTGAGCTTCTAAATAGAAGATCTTTTCTAATTTCACTATATTTCTTGATGATATCCTCATAAGTTAAAAACATTCTTGGGTTATAGCAAATCTGAGAAGTTTTACTTGTTATCTATGTGATACATATTTTCAAAGACATTTTTTCTTTGCACTGCCATCACAATAGTTTCCGAGCATACTAATAAACCTCTTTCAATTGTCTGATGATTCCTCGTTGATATCTGGAAACATAACTTGAATTCTTGAAGGTTTGTGTGTGTTGTTAGGAACAATTGTTCAACAAACGTTCCTTTACATGGATTAGGTATCATGCTTTGAGACTCTCTAAACTAGGATGCACTATCCTTTAGCTTTCACACAGGCTACTCCATGATTTTACATATAGTTCATGTAATTTATTTAGAGTGAAATCCTTTTGTCATTTGATTTATGTGTATATATATATATTTATATGGAGGTGGTGTCAGGGATGGAAGGTGAGTGATGGGATTTGTTTCATCCTGGATTTCAGAAAGTTCTCTGTACAGAGATAGCAGAGAAGTGGGGAGGAATGAGCAACCATTCCAGCTAGAATATTTCAAATAATCTACAGGTTTTTGTTTCCATATTTCACTCTGGGACTCTTCATCTCACCTGGCTTTTCTACCCCTTTTTCTTTCTGAGTTTCTAGAATTCGGATCAGTTCCCTTTTGAAAAAAATATACACATTATTCAAGCCCCAGAAGGAGAAGAGAAAGAGAAAGGGCCGAAAGACTATTTGAAGCAATAATGGCTAAAAACTTTCTGAATTCAGGGCCGGCTCTGTGGCCAAGTGGTTAAGTTCTCACACTCTGCTGCGGTAGCCCAGGGTTCAGATCCTGGGCGCGGACATGGCATTGCTCATCAGGCCACGTTGAGGTGGCGTCCCACATCCCACAACTAGAAGGACCTGTAACTAAGATATACAACTGTGTATGGGGGGGTGGGGGTGGGGAGATAAAGCAGAAAAAAAAAAAAAACCTTCCTCAATTCGATGATATACATTAATCTACAAATCCAGGAAACTCAATGAATTCCAAGTAGGATAAACCCAGAGATGTACTCTAAGAAACATTATAATCAGACTGCTGAAACTCCAAGACAGAGAATCTTGAAAGCAGCAGGAGAGAGGTGACTCATCATATAAAAGGGATCCTCAATAAACTTATCAGCCAACGTCTCATCAGAAACCTGGAGGCCAGAAGGCAGTGGGTGACATATTTCAATGGCTGAAAGAAAAAACAAAAACAAAAAGCTGTCAACCCAAAATTCTATATTCAGGAAAACTGTCCTTTAAAATGAGGAAGCTAAACAAAAGAGAAGGTATTCCAAAACAACTGTGCCTCACCTACAGGAAATGCTAAAGGAAGTCCATCAAGTACACATGAAAGGACACTAGATGGTAACTCAAAGCACATGTGATATAAAGATCTCCAGTAAAGGCAAATACATGGGAAAATTAAAAAGCCAGTGTTATTGTAATCTTGGTTTGTAACTCCACTTATTATTATCTGCAGAATTTAAAAGACAAATGCATAAGAAACAAGTTCAATGACGTGACTTCTATACATTTAGTAGCCTCTTTCCTTAAACTATGCTTCAAACCTTAGCTATGACCAATAGCTACCCAAAGGAATCACTTGATGAATAATGTAGTTCCTACACCACCCATTATACCTCCAAAGGAGAGCCGATCAAGCCAACAAGGCTGTTAGATTACCATCATACCAACTTCTTAATTGAAAATGGTGCATTGACTACCAAGTGAAAGCAAATGTCATATATGTCCCTTCAGGATCCTTTCCTATTCCCTTACATCATATCTAATGACACTTGCAAACATTCCCATATATTTTTCATCTTTCAATGGGATTCATCATAATTTCTCAAAAATGCATGGTGAAAACTGCTTGTTCTCTATCCAAAATAAATTCTTCCTTTTTTTCTTAGTGACAGAATTCTCATTTTATTTAGGTAGAAATGTAAACACCTTTTTGAAAGTTTTTCCCAGACTACCTTACAGGTTGATATGGCGATGTAAAAACAGTCTCGCCAATATGTTAAAAACAACATGTATTGTGTGGGAATCTTGACTAAGCCCCTTAGAAAGGTAGCAGAGAACTAATGTGTACACCTTTTTGCTTTCCCCATTTCTTCTTGCTCTCCTGCTTAGAATCTGGATCATGAGGCAAATTTGAAAATAGAAGCCTGGGCTAAGGACGGTGGAGCAAAAGTAAAATAGGATATTTGTCCCTGGTAAACAAGGATCTATTACACCAGATGTGGAATGCATATTTCTGGATTTCTTTTACATATGAGAGAAATCAATTAATATAGTTCAAGTTCCTATTTTTTCTGATTGTTGTTATTAGAAGGTAAATGCAATTCCCATCAGATGTACAGACTTATTTTTTATTAGACAATCTACTTTAATTTCAGAATATTAATTCTTTTGTTTTTATTTTAGAAACTATTTTCTTCTTCTCTAAAATGGCTTAAGCTACTTTCTCCTTCTTTAAAATAAATTTGCCCTTATTGTTCACCTGGAAAAATATGTTTTTAATCGTGTTGGGCTATGCTGGAACAACATATAAAATATGAAGCCTTCCAGAGGTCTCTCATTCACTCAAAGCCACATTTCCAATTGCCTCTCTGCTCCACCATTTGCTGCTATGAACTGATTAGATTTTGCATGTGAGAATTGTGGGAGAATTTAGAGGATGTAAATCATGCTATCTATTTTGTATATCTAAACACATACCACATATCAATTTATATCATCTGCACATGCACAAGATATTGACAAAATATTAAATTCTGATTATTGTCAAAAAAGTCACCCAGAGAAGCACTCTTTGTGTCACCAATATTTAAAATATAATATATATATATATATGTGACATCATCATTGCCCCTCAGAAGAATCAAGACTTTGGTGAGAATCTTGCAATAATAATACCTAATCATAGCTTATTCACTTCCAATCACTCCTAAATTTGAACCAAACATCTTTAAAATGTTAATTAGCTACCGAGACAGTTCATCTGGTTAACCACCTCAATTTAAAAATGACATTTAATCAAGGGAAATGTGAAAGAAAAGTAGCATTTGAGAATGTTTCTTTCCAGTGTTTTTCTATCTTGCATAATAAAGTACTTAGGGAACTTCGTTCCTGAATTAATTCGCTCATGATTTTCCAACACCTAGTTGATAAATATTTCCACCTGAAACTCATCCAAAGATCTCACCAGTCTGAACCAAAGTTAACATTTTATTTCCCCAAACTAGCTCATATTCCATTGTCTTAGTTTCTGTATTTTACTCTTTTCAAATTCCCAGTCTATAACATGAAATACCACTTTTCTTTGTTACCTAAATCAAGTTTGTCTGTCACATCTCTCTAACTGTCTTCCATACTTATCCCTTACTGTCTATTTCCACTGTCACCACACTGGTCCATGGCCTCAATTATTACCCTATAAGAATTTAACATTATTGGCTTTCTGCCATATTACCTGACCTAGAATTTATAATGTCTCTCTATTGCATAAAGATAAAATTCCTCTGGTTTAAAAGGCCTCTATAATTTCTTTTGTGTAACTTATCACCACCTGCTAATATACACCCTCTATTGTAACCAGATAGCAACGTCTCTGAAACTTTCATGTGACTTTTTTATCCCAAAAGGTGTATGTTGCTGTATATTGTAGGTTATAGCCTCACATACCGTCTCATAGGTCTGTTTGTCTTTCCAGTGAGGATCTCAGATCTCTGTGCTTTCTTAAGTTCCTCCTATTCCCTAGTCATTTTTTTTTTATGTTAGAAGTCATCTTTCATTGTTATCAGCACTTCTTCACTATTTCTAATCAGTTACCTTATTTTGTAGATAATGACATGTGAGTGGTTCTGTGTCTCTTTAAGGAAATTTAAGCAGTGGACTTTGTGGGCCTCTCATTCAGAAGCTTCGCTCTCAGTCACTGGTTAGATGCTGTGCTGTGCTCTTTGGTTGCCTGTTTGGAAACTATTAGATGTCTGAACATTTGTTTGGATGAGAATGGCAGAGTCAATTCAATAAGAAAAATTATATTACTTAACAATAGAAATGAGTGATATTAAATTCGTGGACATCTATTAGGTGGTGGCAATATTCCCAAGGATCTTTAATATTATCTAATGGAAACTTCAGAGTAACTTTTGAAAATAGGTATCATAATTCTATATTTACAAAAGAAGAAATCAAAGTTGCTTGTCATGGTTCACCTGTTCTTCAAATGGCAGCACAGAAGTATACACTCAAATCTATGTGACCTGAAAGCCCATTTTATTCGTATAACAAAGCTTCAAGTTCTTATCAGCAGTGAGGAAACGTTTCGGTTTGAAAATAAGAGAAATCATCTGAAAGTCATGTTGAAGAAGTTGTTTTTTGATATCACTACAGTAGCATCATAACTTGAAGTCCTAGAAAAGAGAAACATGAGATACTTTATATTTAATACAACAAATAGATCAAAAGGAAGTATTTGCACTAGAATTTTCAAGGAGTTGAATTTTCAAGGACAGTCTCCATCTCTCCCTCTCACTGTTGGAAGACCCAGCAAAGCATAACAAACAGCTGTGTGGACCTGGCAGCAGCTTCTTTGAAGAATAGAAATTTCTCATTTGTTTTGAAAGTAATAACCTAACAAAATCTTTAATTCTTGATGGACATTTTAGAAATATGATGAAAATGGAATCACAGCATAATTAATTTGTCTTGTGGCTATACACACAGGTTGATTGTACTTACAAAGTCAATCACAAATTAACAAGACAGCCCTTATGTAATTAACCTAGTACAAATACATGGATTAATCAATCCTTCCCATCACTGACAGCCTTGTTTGAAAAACTGCAAAATCCCTCACATCAAAAACCAAACAACAACAAAAAAGAACATGAAGATGTCGACAAAAATAATCCATAACCAATCTATAAATGAAAATTTGGGTGAGTTTATTCTGAGCTTAAATCTTAGGGTTATAACCCGGGAGAGTCTTTCCACAAAGGAACAGAGCACTCCAAAGAAGTGGGGGTACATAGGGTGGTTATATACCCTCAAAGAGTATGTTTCACATATGATTGAAATGTCCCTTTTACAATAGTCACGAGGCTGCTCTGTCAGCACAGAGATTGATGGAAACAGCAGATAGGTCTGCTGTCTCAGTGAACGCCCCGGGGTGGCAGGTGTGTTGCCTTGGGCTGGGGGGTCACAGATGAGCACTGCAATCGGTTCCCAGCCTAAAGAAAGATGCTTAATCTTTAAGGAGATGCCAACGTTGGGAGGGGGAGAGAAGTTGCACCTTTATCTCAAGGGCCTTTTGCTCTTGCCGTAGGGAATCTCTAAAGCAGATCTACAACGCATGCTCAACGGCCTCGGTCAGGCCCTTTTGGAAGGACAAGGTCAGGCCAAATTAGGTTTACACAAAATGGCTTCCTCATATACTCCAATATATCCTATTACTTGCCATTTTTATTTGTCAAAGAGAAAGATACTAATTTTATTACTTTCTGTCATTTTTAAATGACATATGAGACAGTATACATATAAATATTTTTAAATTTCTGTTATATCTATTGTTGATATTCTGCTTGGAAGTTTGGATTCTTACCAAAATATTAATGGAATTTTATGTATTAAAACAGGAGATTAGAAGTTGGATTTATAACATAAATCTCAGTCACGCTAGAGGGCACTATGCGTCATTTACCTGGATGGGCAAAGGCAGAACTGGAGGTAGCAGCTATAAGATACCCATGTGTCACAATATGGGAAATGTAGTTGATTTGTGGAAAATCTGCTTATATACTTTTTTTATTTTCATTTTTTCATGTATTTACTTTCCTTCATTTACAGAAAGTCAAAAACAAACTTTAGTGGTGGGTGCTCTACAGTCATGCTTGCATGATGAAGTTTCAGTCAACGATGGACCACATATATAGCAGTGATGCCATAAGATTACTGCCAAATAGCCTAGGTGTATAGTAGGCTCTTCAATCCAGGTTTGTGTAAGTACAAGGGAAGGAAGAAATTACCCTCTACCCTTCTAGGTTCTTCTGGCTGGTCTAAAAATTAAATTGACATGAGACCGATTAACAGGAGAAAAACAAACAAAAGTTTGGTAACATATACATGAGAGAAACCCAGGAAAGCCAAGTAACTCACCAAAATGGCCAACTCTCACTTTAAATTCTGTTCTCAGCTAAAGACAAAAGAAGATGTTGGGGGTGGGATGAGTCAGGGACTTCAAAGGGAAGGAAGCAAATTAAAAGGTAGGTGAAAAGGAGCAAACATTTGGAAAATAAGTGTTTGGCCCCACAGAAACAGAGGAACACAGCAGGCAGCCCAACAAACAGGCCTTTCTAGGTTCATCTTGGTCTACCACTCAGTTCATGTTACACTAAGATGATAGCTAGCTTCCTGAAACAGGTTTTTTATCTGAATTCTTTCAAGCAGGTAAAGGAGAGGTTGCAAGAAAAAGTTTCTGAGTCTTTTGTTTCTTAATAATAATCAGATTAAAGTAATCCTCATGTTAAAGAGACACATTTTGGGGTGGAAGTTTCTCCCCCTTTGGTACACTCTACGATGTTTGCATAACAAGGAAATAGCCTAAGGATGTATTTCTCAGAATGAATCCCCATCATTCAACATCTGACTGTACTTAAATTGCTTTCTTTACAATCACACTCCTTTACATAATTGCCAGCCTTCAGAAATGCAAAAAACATAAGTAAATTACACCTAGACCATCAAAATTATCACTGACATTTTTAGGACTTGAATTTAGAAGTTGTATCTGGCCAGTCATAAGTACTCAGCATCATTGATGATTCCCTCGTGAAGAAAGATATTCTATATGTATAAAAATAGATGGCAATTCCTTTTGATGATTTAAATATAATTCCTTTCAAAAGTAAACACAATTTGAAAAGGACTAACAAATAAACATGTAGAAATATATTCACGTTGACATTTACTACTCTTAATTTGGTTTTGGTACATTCATAAAAATGTTAAATGTTAGGAAAAAATGGTTATTTTCCAAATCTTCCTTACAATTATATAAATCCAATTCACTTATTTAGTGCTGCAACTAAATTAATTTTAACCTCTTGCAGTCAAATCACGTTCAGTTTGGAATGTCCAGGCTATTTTAGAAGACAGGGATATGTAATAAATAACAACAGTTTAAAGTTGGGAGAAGTCTGAGAAATAATATAGTATCACCTTTCATTATGAGTGTGACAATATCCTAGAAAAGTTAATCTGGCCTATGTCACAAAAGTATTTATTGTCCTTGTGGGGACCTGAAATTGGCCACCCCAAGATATGTCTCTTTGGCATCAGGATTACTTGAGGCTGATTGCTTTTGATAAACTGGGACAGGGAAGGAGACTCTGAGGAATGGAACTTGCCCTTCCTTAGGACACATTTACATTTGTAAGGTAAATCTCTATCTGTAAAAGATGCCTCCCTCTCTGTACCGGGAAGAAGAAAGGAGATGACCTTCTCTCTAGAAACTCTTAATCAATACCAAAGGCAAAGACTTAAATCTGCATTTTATTGTGCTTCTCTGGTAACCTCCTGTAACTGACTTCCCTCCCCCTCCCAACGGTGGCATTTCTTTAAGGATTAAGCATCTTTCCTTAGGGAAGGAACTGATTGCTGCGCTCACCTGTGACCGCCCAGCTCCAGACATAGACTTGCCTCCTGCTACGCCCACTTGAGATAGCAGACCATTACCTGCTGTGTCCATCAAGCACTGTGCTGACAGGGCAATCTTGTGACTATTGTGGGAGGGACATTTCAATCACATGTGAAACACCCTGTTTGGCGGTATATAACCACTATGTGCACCCCACTTCGTCGGTGCCCTTTCTTCCTTTGGGAAGAAAGGCCCCAGGCCATGGTTCCTCATAAAGTTTTGTTTAATTTTCTCTTGCTATTCTGTCTCATGTGAATTTAATTCATTCTCCAGCCAGACAAACCCACATTTGGGGAGAGGAAATGTCCTCCTCCCCTACATCCTAAACCAGCACCTCCTAATTCATTTTGCCTTGCTCTCTCCATAACATCATGTTGCCTACCAAAGTTATTTGTTATTCTGCCATGATTAACAGATTGCAATTTTTAGGCTGTGATAACACTGTAGTTAAGAAAGCATTTTGTTTCACGAAATCTTAACTGAAAGCAATTATTCCATTTTCTAGCAACTCGTACTGTAGATTTAAAGGCATAGTCAAGTCTTGAGGGTGCTACCTCATTACGAAGTGTGCTAAAGTAAAAAATAATCAGAAAAAGAGAGGAAGAAAAAGCCGTAAAGTCCAATATATTTTTAAATAATGTGTTATTTTTGTTAAATGCATTTTTTGATCAACATATGTCAAATTATCTCATTGTTAGCTTGCTGTAATATATTTTAGAGTGTAGTAAATTAAGACATCGATACCTAGCTAAAGATTTTACAGATTTCCATCATCACCATACCCTGTACATTTCATTAATTTCGTGATATTAAGTGATAAGAAATTTTCCTTTTGTAGCAAAAATCAATTAAGCCACATTTATAAATTCCACTCAACTGTTACCTATAGAATAAATATGTGTGCCCTTTGTATCAATATGGTAAAATATTAAGCATATCTTGGGTTAGAAAAATCTTCATAAGTCATCTAATTAAAAACAAACACTATAGTTGATGATTTTCCTACTCAAATTAGAAAATATTTGCTTTTCCACCCTAAATAATATGTTTCACCTAGAAAATGTATGTATAATCAGATATTATAAAGCTATCTAATTTATGTCAAATCTCCTTGTTAAATAGGAAAAATGGCAAGCAGAAATAACCAGAGATAATCTCACATTGCACGGAAACTCGTATCTCCTCTGCATAGCCATTGTGGATGCAGAGCAATAAGTCTCAAATAAACCTAATCCAAAATGGACCACTTCAGTTAAGGGAAATAGAGTCATGAGTAGTATCATGTTGCTCTAGCACTCATATAACAAGGTGTAGCCAAATGATTATATCAGCAAATATCCCTTAAATAAAATGTGATATTTAACAGCAAGGCAAGCAATCAAATATTCTTTTGAGCATTAGGCCAGTGTGTAAAATAAAGTAAACTAATTTTGGAGTTATTGACTAAATACTGCTGTTGACAGAAATGACAAATTTTTGGCATGATGGTTACTGTCAATAGGAGATTGAGAAGTGCTTTTCTTCTATAATTTTGTATAATATTATATATATAATTGATCTAAAAGCTATACTTAGTCACACTATCACATCTATAATAATTATACAACTCTGATTATTGTAGTAATCTTGAAATATACCAAAACATCATCAAAGCTACTAGGTGAAATGCATAGAAAAAATTGTCTGTGATATATTGATAATAAGCCTGTCCTATAATATATAATTCTATCCAAGGAAATGTTTCCTCAATATCTCAAAATACTGTGATTTCTAAGGTTTACTCTCCAGCATTAGAAGTATAACATATATCTACAATCCAAAACTCACAAGAAAATAAAATAAATGTAAGGACTGTTAATCTTTAAAATTATATTTATTTAACTCATGTTTATTGAATTATGTGTGATCAAAACAAATTGCTTTATCTTCAACTGAAAAATAGCCACAAATGCAAATTAGGGTTTTGCATTAAACTTATGGAAGTTTGAACTGGGGGTGGGGGGAAAAGGTCTTACATAGATTATGTATTCTATTTGACAGAAGAAACTACATTTTGATGATCAGATTATCAAATCATGACACACTTCTAAATTTTCCCATATAATATCCTCCTTTGTATACACTTGTATTGAAAAATCTACAACAATCAATCTTCATTGAGTTAAAATTTATGGTGCATAAAGAAAATACCTAGACCAGATACTGTGGTTCTTTTTAAATTCTGCATATTTTGATTTCTTGGAATGTGTTTATATCACCCAAAAATCTATCAAAAACTTAGACATCTTCAAATGGAAATAATTTCAAGTTACCACTTCTTGTGGTTATTGTTGCTTTATTACTGTTGTTTTGTTAAATAAGAAAAAGTCTTAGGATTGCAGAGTGAAAATGTGAGTTTCTGAGAATATGAACTCAATGTACAAAATCACAAAGGTATGAAATACTTTATTATGATTAGAAAAATACGATAATTTTCAGTATGACTAGAACATGCCATGTTTGTTTTTGAAGGTATGTACGCTGGGCTGGAGCTGGGGGTTTGAGGAAATAGTTAGAGAGACAGGCAGAGCCAGATTATGACAGACATTGCATGCTACACCAAGCGGTTCAGACTTTGTCCCCAAAGGCTCAAGGAAATAGTGAATGATTCCAAGCACCAAATCAATGTATGAATATGATCAGGTTTTATGTTTTAGTTTTTTAAAAATATGTTCAATTTTAACAAATCTTAAAGGAAGGCAAAAGATAAAATAGAGTAAACTTGACCTTGATTATTTGTTGGGTTTGCTTTTGTTCGAAAAGGAAATAAATTAAAATGGAGTAATTAAATTTTTTGTTATCTGCCCTTAAATAGCATGCATTTGATACCACAGAGGCTAAATTTAACCTCAGATTTTAATTTACTTCTGGCTACCCATATACTTATATTTGTTAACAGTTACCTTCAAAATAGAAACAGATATTTCACTAAAGTTTCTATAGACAATCATATATATATATTCTCAATAATAATTAAAATTATAATAATCTAAGTAACATTGTTTAGTTGTTTAAATGTGCCAGGCACAGTGTTAAGTCCTTAATATCAATTTATATCTATTAATTGTTTCAACTACTTTACGAAGAAGCTCTTAGAGGCTTAGTCTCCTTGCATGCTACTTATTACAGCAGCTGAAATGAACACACAGTTAACCTTTTCTCAAGATTAATACATTTGTGTATAACTGGACATTCTGTAGAACATAATTGCTACCTTTATATATTAGTTGACTCTTTTTCACCACTATTCAATTCTTGGTCCATTTAATTTTGATGATGTATGCTGCTAGGAAATACAGCAGTCTGGGGGAGCCACATAAGAACATTTATTTCACTGCTAGTTGGGTGAAAAAAAGAGGGCAGAAATTCTTCCTTTTTCCAGGGCGAATAATAAATTTTGTGTACTTGTCCCCCTAGATCAGGATGTTGCTAAAACCTGGAGCTTTCTATCATCTTTCTTTAATTCTCACTTAATTTAGATTTTGTGGTAGCATAATAACTCAATGTTTAATGGCATTTTAAATTATTTAAACATCCTTTAATATAGTATAACCATTCACAACTTATGTTTTTCTATAGCGCCCAACTCATTTTTTTTTGCTTGAAGAAGATTAGCCCTGAGCTAACATCTGTGCAGGCTTCCTCTATTATGCATGTGGGTTGCCGCCACATCATGGCTGATGAGTGGTATAGGTCCATGCCTGGGATCCAAACCAGCAAACCCAGGCTGCTGAAGTGGAGCATGCTGAACCCAACCACTATGCCATGGGGCTTGCCTGGAACAATGCACAGCTCTTTAAAGATGAATTCTGAATGATAGTGGAGTGAGATGAAGCCATAGTCTATGGAAACTGTATCTTTGAGTGCTGCATGTGGAAGTAGAAACTTTGAATTTGAAACCATCTAAACAGTTCTTTCTGTGGTAACCAATGCCCTCCATTTTCCTAAATGTAGCACCCTTCTATGCTCTCGTCTGATGTGATTTTATCCTCATTGCCGTTTTCTACTTATTTCTAGTTCATTCTTCTCTCAGCACCAGACCTGACTATCCAAATACCTACCTTGAGTCTCCTCTTAGACATCTGAAAGGTGTTTTTTAGAGGAGTAATTAATTCCCTACTCTTGATATTTCCTTATGTGTGCATAGAGATCCAATAATGGAAAAACGCTTTATCTCATTCCACATTTGATTCCATCACAAAGAAAATGAAGCAATGTATCTAATTGGTAAACCAGGGAAGAATAGACTAGTGGTGTATAGGCTAGACCCAGCTTTCTTCCTATCAGAACCAAGGAATCACCAGGGAACATATTTTCCACTGCCCCATGCCTAGGCCTAGACTGTGTTCTCTTTTCATTGTCACACAATGATATATAGGGTAAAATTTAAATTCGTACATAGCAATAGAATAGAAATGGTTTTACAAGCTACAATTTGCTTTAAGATGTAAGCAATCATAGAGAAGTAAAATGCAACTTGCATTAAAAAAAAACACATTTTTAAATCCTGCGAACCTTAGCAATCAACATGATTTAACAGACATCACAAAGTGACATATTCAGCCTTCAAAAGGTTAATGCTTTATGCTGTCAAATAGACATGAATTGATTAAATCTGGATAAACTAAGATAAATTAAAAGTTTAGCCTTAGCCATGATATTTAATCCTGCTCAACCTGACCTATCTATTCATCTCCCATTTCTGCAAAATACACTCTCAAAAGTAGAGAAAGCATTTTCAAAGTTAACTCTAACAAGGGTCAGAATTCTGTTCTAAAGATTTTAAAACAACAAGGATACCAAAGTATTTCAAGGGCATAACATTCCCCACAGGAGATCTAATTAGTTGCTTGTGGTCATCCTGAGCATTCTCCTGAATACATCTGTCCTCCTAGATGTCCAATATTCCTCCATCTGCTTTGTCAGCTAAATTCTTAAGGGCACAACATGAACTATTGAAATCAGCAAATTAAAAGCTTGAGTCTTAAATAGAAAATTTGGAGAACAGAATGAAATATGAAGAAATGATGAGAAAGCTCTAATCAACAATGTATTAAAAAGAATATGAGTTAACTGTCAAAAGTATAGAACTGATTGAAAGTGGAAAGTTACCAAAAAAAAAAAATATATATATATATCCAAGACAGAAGTTTCATAAAGCACTAGGGGATAGAAAGAGTGGCTGGGTTGTAATGTTTTATTTTTTTTAAAGCAACAAACTAATGTAATGGGATGGTTTATATGTCATTGGGTTTGATGACTAAAGCTCTAGCTTTACTATTTGAATTCTGCTAGGATTCAAGTTCTGATCCAGTGTTAGATTCTGTTAGTAATACAAAAGAGAAAAATATTGTGCCAAATTCTGGTACAGTATATGAAGTCTCTTTCCTCTTACAGCTCATCCTGCCAACAAAACACTCAGTACAAATCAATAAGTAAATAACTCCAGGAAAATATAGTTGGAGATGAATTGAAACAGAGTTAAGGTGTAGAGGACAAAAATAAATCCTTTCACAGTGCTGAGAGCTTTCTGCATTATTTCAATCATGGAATGCACTTGCATATAACTCACTTAAAATTGTGGCATTTGTGAATTATAGATCTTTCACACATGTGAAATACTGATTTAAAAAATGCACATTCTTTATCTTATTTCATTCTCCTTTTAAGAGTTCTTTAAAAAATAAACTGGAAGTGGCTGGATTTTCTGTTACTTTTTTTTTTTAATCAATCAGCAATTGACATTACACAATAGCTATACTTTAAGAAAGAGAGGTGAGAATACATGGCTTTCTAGCTGTTTTGTGGAACTTCTAGAAAGGATAATGAAACTTTTTGAAAGGATCATATGAAACACACTTAGAAGTCTTATCTATCTAATAGCCAAGTAGAGAGCTGACACATTTCTATGATTGGTGAAGAGCCCACACATTTTAGGGAGAGTAGAGTTAGAAGGGAAGAAATAAAATTTTATTTGATAAATCAGAATATCAAACAATTTTCCTTACTTAACCGAAAACTGGCTTTAGTAGTAGATATTGTTATGAGCCAATTGAGAAAGCTTAGAGTAAACGGTAGAAACCTACAAAGAAAATAAATGAATTGAAGTGGATACTATATAAAATTGTGAATATATAGTCTAGTACAGAATTATGTTACTAGAAATTTTGAACTACATATCAACATAATTATGATGATAAAATTATAATCTAGGTCACTAGCCAGATTACCTAAATGAGATTGCTCAATTAGGCCAAGTTGTAATAGATTGATGGAAGTCTTCATCCTAACATGTTTTTCATAAGACTTGATTGCTTCCAAAAGTTAAAACAAGATTGGTGATATTAACTAGGGGAAAAATAATTCTTAAAACAAGTAAAAAATAAATAAAATAACACAGGAAGCCTAGAGCATTCTATGATATCATTCTATATTATAAAAGTGCAACATTTTATTATTACTAGAATCTAAGAAATTTTTTATAAGTAAGAAAATGTATATATATATATATATGCCCATATATATATATACATGCACATGTATGTATATACTTATGCCCATGTGTAATATATCACGTGTACATATGTATCAGTGTATATGTATGCACATGCATGCATATACATGTATGCATGCATATATACTTATACATAAGGTGCAAAGAATTGAATGTCTACTGATAATTTTAAAATGGCATAAGACAAGAAGTAAGAAAAACTAACTTAAAACCTAATATATTAGATTAAATATAATTCAAGGACTTGCTATCTTTGAGGTGGAGAACAACTTTAAACTCTTTTAGAAATTTACTATTATTTGGTCCTGCCCTTTCCTCAGCAAAGCCAAACTCGACAAGAATTGATTCCTAATGTGATAACTTAACTACAAATATGTTCAGTGTACAGGTACTTGTGATTCTGTGGTTTAGAGGAAGAGAAACTCTTTCTACTTTATGTCTGGTCACATTCTAATCATGTGGGTTGAGGATTCTCGTCCTCAAATTAGCAGTATTGCCTTATAAATCTCTGTCTTAAAATAGTATATACCTTGAGGGAAACAATAGAAAGAATAAACAAATGGGACTTCATCAGACTAAAGAGCTTCTTCAAGGCAAGGGAAAACAGGATTGAAACAAAAAAACAGCCCACTAACTGGGAAAAAATATTCACAAGTTATTTATCTGACAAAGGGTTAATCTCCATAATATACAAAGAACTCACACAACTCAACAATAAAAAATCAAATAACCCAATTACAAAATGGGCAGGGGACATGAACAGACATTTCTCCAAAGAAGATATACGGATGGCCAATAGACACATGAAAAGATGCTCCTTATCACTAATCATCAGGGAAATGCAAATCAAAACTACACTGATATCACCTTACACCTGTTAGAATGGCAAAAATATCCAAAACCAAGAGTGACAAATGTTGGAGAGGCTGTGGAGATAAGGGAGCCCTCATACACTGTTGGTGGGAATGCAAACTGGTGCAACCACTATGGAAAACAGTATGGAGATTCCTCAAAAAGTTAAGAATAGAAATACCTTATGACCCAGCCATCCCATTACTGGGTATCTATCCTAAGAACCTGAAATCAGCAGTTCCAAAAGTTCCATGCACCTCTATGTTCATCACAGCATTATTCACAATAGCCAAGTCATGGAACCAACCTAAGTGCCCAGCACTGATGATTGGATAAAGAAGATGTGGTATATATATACAATGGAATACTACTCAGCCATAAAAAAGGACAAAGTCGTCCCATTCACAACAGCATGCATAGACCTTGAGGGTATTATGTTGAGTGAAATAAGCCAGACAGAGAAAGATGAACTCTGTGTGACTCCACTCATAGGTGGTAGTTAACATATGGACAAAGAGAACTGATCGGTGGTTGCCAGGGGAAAGGGGGGTGGGGGTAGGGCACTAGGGGTGAGGTGGTGTACCTACAACATGACTAATAATGATGTACAACCATAATTTCACAAGGATGTTAACATTCATAACCTTAATTAAAAAAATAAAAAATAAAAGGAGGATGCACACACACACACACAAAAAATAGTATATACTTGAAGGGGCTGGCCCGGTGGCATAGCAGTTAAATTTGCACTCTCTGTTTGGGTGGCCAGGGGTTCACAAGTTTGGATCCCAGGAGTGGACTACACACCACTCATCAAGTCATGCTGTAGCAGGTGTCCCACATATAAAATAGAGGAAGATGGGCACAGATGTTAGCTCAGGGCCAGTTTTCTCAGCAAAAAGAGAATTGACAGCAGATGTTAGCTCAGGGCTAATCATCCTTAAAAAAAAATTCCTAAAAAGGAGATCTGTATTAGTAAGTGTAATATCTGACCTTCTAATCATATTTCATCAGTATCAATTATTTCAGGTTTTGTGCTATGGAAATCACACAAAAAAATTACTTTAGTTATAGGAGGAGAATGGAGCAGCAACATTTTATAAGAAATTCTGTCTCAAAGGTTACTAGAATAAGGTAGAAATTGCTGTGATGAAGGCATACACAGACCTGGAACCCAGGTAGTAAGGAGATTCTAGAAAAGATGATAAGACATTCAAATTCTACTCAAATAAAAAAAATTTAAATAACCAACTCACAGCAATTTGGTTTTTATTACATCTGTTCAAGGGCTCTCAATATGGAAGGATTCCCATATTCATTATTTAGTTCAAGTCCTATTCTCCATAGTTAAGAGAGTGCATAAAATACGGTCTATAAAATGTAATATTGTGTGCAGAGCAGACTTTGGAGAACAATCTTGCTTTCTGCCAGTACCAAATTGTGTGACCTCACATCTTTGAATTTCAGTATGCTTTCCTCCAAAGTAGAGACAATAATTACTAGCATTCAAAGTTTAAATTGGTAAAAAAATGGAAACTCCTAGGTTTTTCTGGTTAGATATTCAACAGGTAATTTAGTACTATTATCTTTCAAAGTGATGGATTGTCTTGTAAAAAATTTATAATTTAAGTAAGCGTTTTTTAAAAAACATGTAGCATTCAATTATAATACAGCTATTATTTAGTTTTTCACATTTTTAGTACCAAGTTGAAGTTAATAGTTTTTCTAAAGCTCCATGTTTGTTTATTAGAATGTTATTTCATGTATATCAAATGTTGGAACTCTTAGGATTTATTCCAATTCTATATTCAGATATTAAATTGGAAACACATTCCTTGTAATTTTTAAGCCCTATCTCTTCTTAATTCCTACTTTTGAATTTGTGTGTCTCTTCAGTGCTCTTGCATTTCCATGTTGAAAAAAAATTAACTGAAGAATAGATAGCAACTACTGATTTCAATTTCTAACACTACCTGCATAATCACTTCACATTATCAAAGTCATACTTGGATGTTAAATTCCATAAGACAATTTTGGTGAGTTGATGCTTTTATCTAGTTTTTATCCAATGAATTGAAGCAAGCCTAGAGTACTCGCTGATGAAGCTGTGGGGACCTGGAATTGGCCACCCCAAGATATGTCTCTTTGGTATCAGGACTATTTGAGGTTGATTGCTTTTGATAAACTGGGACAGGCAAGGAGGCTCTGAGGAATGGAACTTGCCCTTTGTTAGGACACATTTACGTTTGTAAGGTAAATCTCTATCTGTAAAGGTGCCTCCCTCTCCGTACCAGGAAGAAGAAAGGAGATGACCTTCTCTCTAAAAACTCTTAATCAATACCAAAGGCAAGGACTTAAAATCTGCATTTTATTGTGCTAGTCTGGTAACCTCCTGTAACTGACTTCCCTCCCCCTCCCAACGGTGGCATTCCTTAAGGATTAAGCATCTTTCCTTAGGCTAGGAACCGATTGCTGCTGCGCTCACCTGTGACCGCCCAGCTCCAGACATAGACTTGCCTCCTGCTACGCCCACTTGAGATAGCAGACCATTACCTGCTGTGTCCATCAAGCACTGTGCTGACAGGGCAATCTTGTGACTATTGTGGGAGGGACTTTTCAGTCACATGTGAAACACCCCGTTTGCGGGTATATAACCACTATGTGAACCCCACTTCTTCCTTCGGGAAGAAAGGCCCCGGGCCATGGTTCTTCATAAAGCTTTGTTTAATTTTCTCTTGCTATTCTGTCTCATGTGAATTTAATTCGTTCTCTGGCCAGATGAACCCACATTTTGGGAAGAGGAAATGTCCTCCTCCCCTACAAAGCCAAATATACACTTCAGAAAGGAGTAATCAGAAATGCCCTGTGTGGTGTGTATTGCAATATGCCGATGAGAATAAATGTGCATGTATGCAAGTATGTGTGTGTTTGGTTAAAAATCTTCATTTTATCATATAAAAAGAAATTTGATGGAATCCCTTGTTATGCATATTTTTAATAGGCCAGTAGTTCAATATCTATCTGAGCTTTTAGTTATTTTTCATCCTGTTCTCTTCATTTTATTTGAAGAGAATTTAGGATATCCGTTTGTGTGTGTATTTGTGTGTGTGTGTGTGTGTGTGTGTGTATGTAGGATAGTAGCTAGACTTTAGAATTTGCTTGAGGGCATTCGCTTGAGTAAATATTTATTAAGGGTAAACTACTTCAACTGATACTAGTTTGCATAAATTGTTCCTTAGGGGTTAAGTGCTTGAAGTCTCCTTCAGGGATGTCGCTTTGTATAAGCTGTTTGCATTCAGATTCCCTTTAGGAGATGCTAATTGCTTGAGCTGTCATTAAAGTGCGGAGATTTAGATCCTGTTAAAGTAATACCCTAGGGAGTGACTGAGAGGAACTACTGAGGTGAATTTGAATATACTGGAATCCTGGAGGTTTGCTCCACGATGGATAAACCAGAAAGAGAACTCACCATACCATTAGTAGGCTTGCTTCACGCAAGAAGACTTTTTTTTCTCATTATTGATTCATTTGCACAACCTAGAGAATGTACCCAGACTAGGGAGAGCACTTAATTACCTGTTAGATGACTGAATCGGCAGACGGAATTTTGGTAAGAACTATTTATCTCCTGGTTGCTATCCATTTATGGAATAAAAAATTCTTAATAACAGAGGTTTTATACTTTAAATATTCTTTACCCCCAGAAGGATATGTTGGATCTCCTTCTGCGGTCTCCATCATTCTGTGCTACCATGAGCATACTCACCTTTTTTCCCCCCACTATCCCTTACTGTGATGGCTAATTTTATGTAGCAACCCACAAAGGCTACGGTACCCAGTTTTGGGTCAAACATCAGTCTAGATGTTCTGTGAAGATATGTTTTTACATGTGATTAACATTTAAATTAGTAAACTTTGAGGAAAGCAGATTACTAGTCCATAAAGTATGTGGGCCTCATCCAATCAGTTAAAGTCCTTAAGAGAAAAGACTGTAGTCCCTCAAAGAGGAAGGAATTCTGTTTCCCGACTGCCTTTGGACTCAACACTGCAACAGCAACTCCTGCCAACCTGCCCTGCTAATTCATACTTGCCAGTCTCCACAATCACATGAGCCAATTCCTTAAAATCTCTCTCTCCCACCCTCCCTCTCTTTCACTCCACTATTAGTTCTGTTTTTCTGGAGAATTCTGACTAACACACTTACCTGAAGTGAGTTTTTGGCATTTGGATCCCCCTACATAGGAAGGATGTTAATATTGAGTTTTTTTTTAAATAATTTATTTTTTAAAATAATAATTTGTATTGTAGTCTAAGTTTGATACAGCTTAGGACGGTGGTAGGACAAATTTTTATTTTCCCATGAAAATCTTAACCAACCTTCTATCCCACATGAGTGAGACAGGACATAATAACCATGAGGAAATCTGGAGCTAGGTCAACACCAGGTGATTTTACTCGTACCATCCACTTCAGTAATTTAGCCAGGCTCCTCCTTAATTAATTAGTCACTTAGCAATTTAGCAATACATTGAGATCAAGATATATCTGAATTTTAATTTGTGAAAATTGGGAAATATTTCACATAGCAATGATAACTATGGCAAACTGTATAATGTACCGCCAGTGATATCCATGTTCTAGTGCCCGGAACCTGTGAATATGCTACCTTACATGGAATAATGGAATTAAGTTTGCAGATAAAATTAAAGTTGCTTACCTGATAGGGCAAAGATCTTAAAGGAGAGTAATTATCCTGAATTATCCCAGTGGACTAAATGTAGTCACAAGGGTTCTTAAAAGTATAATAGGGAAGCAGAAGTGCAGGTAAGAGTGACAGGACAGGAGAAGGACTTAACCTGCCATTGCTGGCTTTGAGAATAGAGGAAGAGTCCACAAGCCAAGGAATGAGAGCTACAGAAATGTAAGATAATAAATGTCTGTTTTGATCTGCTAAATCTGTGATAATTTGTTACAGAAGCAATAGAAAATGAATATAATAACTATGATTTTAAAAGTAATGATTATAATACAATAAATATCTACTATAATTTTTGACTATACACTATAATTTTTGACTATACACTATGTGCTGAGAATATTTTAATATTATTTGAGGGAGACCCTATCTTTGCAGACCCACTTTTATTCCCATACTACTGATTAAGCCTGTAATAAAGATAGAAAACCTCTTTGGGGGATAATTATAAGTTGTTATGTGCCTCAATCCATACCTATTTGTTACTTCTTTTTACACAATATCCTGTTGGTCATAAGAATGTGTTACAATTTACTAATATCTGAAATAGCCCAGATGATGTGGGATTCTACCATATTCTTTAACATAGTTTTACCAGATATTTTAATTTAGGGATACAGGTTGTATCTTGATTCACCATAACCTGGCACACACTGTTTCACTACATCTGCACCCATCTTTAGGTTTAAGACTTCCAGTTCTTCTCTCTAGCATCGTCCACCTTAAAAATAATTTGGAGTATTTTTCTTTCTATCTATCATCTTTCTGTTCTTTTTTTTTTTTTATGAAAGATTGACACCAGAGCTGACATCTTTGCCAATCTTCCTTGTTTTGTTTTTGTTTGTTTTTCTTCTTCTTCTCTCCAAAGCTCTCCCAGTATATAGTGGTATATTCTAGTTGTGAGTGCCTCTGGTTGTGCTATGTGGGACACTGCCTCAGCATGGCCTGAGGAGCAGTGCCATGTCCACGCCCAGGATCTGAACTGGCAAAACACTGGGCTGATGAAGGGGAGTGCGTGAACTTAACTACTCTGCCAGGAGGCCGGCCCCCTCTCATCTTTCTACCTATCTATCTATGCATCTATCCATTCATCATTTCAACCATCTATTACTCTGTCAATTTTAATGCATTTTACTGTTTCTTTCATTCATGCATCCATTCATTTATCTAGTCATTCAAAAAATACTTGTTGAAGATTCATTATGGTCCAAGCATATCCCAACTTTCGAAGACACAGCAGTGTATAAAGTAAGCAAGGTCTCTATTCTTATGAGATTAATCTTCTAGAAAGAGAAACAGATGACAAACAAGTAAATAAAGAATTCAGTTTACTTCAGACAGCAATTATTACCATGAAGAAAAGAAAAATGTGTAACGAGTAAGAATAGGTGGGTGTATTTGGAAGATAAGGATAGACAATTTTGAAAAGAATGAGCTTATGAAGTAAAATATAGTTCGTTTTCTTTAAGGTTTTGGATTTAATTGGTCTCAACAAATATTTTGGTGATCAGAGTAAACAGATTCCTCTTGTTATTATCATAGACTCCAGAATTGCATGGTCCCTATCTGGTGCAAAGAACTGACAAGTTAATTATATCAGGCCTTGCCACTTGTTTTTTGTAGTATTTGAATCTATTCATCATCAGATGTTAAGCAAGCGTGGGTAGTCAATATAATTGCCATTCCTATTTTTAAAGCATTCTGTACTGGGCACTCTTATTTGCCCTACTCATCACCTTTTATTCTTCCTAATATTTCCCCAGGTTTCTTTGAGGTCTCCAGCCTGATCTGAAACAGCCTGTATGCTTCACTGTGTAGTGATCTACCATGGCCTCAGAGAGTGTCTTCATTCCTCTAAGGCTAATTCTGTCTCCATTGTACATGACTTATTCTTGAATGTAGACCTCAGGCACACAGCAGCCTGTATGCTTCACTGTGTAGTGATCTACCATGGCCTCAGAGAGTGTCTTCATTCCTCTAAGGCTAATTCTGTCTCCATTGTACATGACTTATTCTTGAATGTAGACCTCAGGCACACAGGCCACAGGTATACTTGATATTGTCCTTGAAGTATAAGACTGTAGAGACTGCTGGCTGTCAAACAAAACCTGCTATTTCTTTCTGGGTACATGGAGGAGCTACATTTCCAAGCTTTTCTTATCGTTGCATTTGTGTGATCAAACTTTTGCCGATGATATATGAGCAGAGGGGGTGGGTGCAATTCTACCTCTCATATTTAAATGATATTCTTGGCCTTGGGTCTTTGCTATTTTCCTCCATTCTCCTGGTTGTAATTGTGCCTAATAGAGTATAGTTAGAGGAATCTTGAAGTCCTGTGTTAAAGATAGCCAAGGTGCTTTCATCCTTGCTCTCTGAATATACCTCGTGGAGAAGAGGTAACTGCTGGCCTGACATGTTCACTGTGGACTTGTTAAATGAGAATGAAATAATCTCCATAGTTTAAATCCACTTAAACCACCGGACTTCTATTGGTATTTTGTTATGCCAACAAATACAATCTGTGGCAGTGTTGCAGTTAGTAAGATCTAAAATGAATTTTTCTACAGGAATCCAGAAAAAAAGTTTTCTCCCTTTTAAGAGAAGGCCACCAAAAAGACAATTTGTTTTCCATGGGATATTGTCATGTGTGGATAAAGACCTAAAGGTATAGTCATTTTGCCACCTGACTGAAAATTAGGAGTATATATAGCTATAGTAGCTTTCTAAGGCTGCCATAACAAACTGACTGGATGGCTTAAACAACAGAAATTTATTTTTTCGTAGTTCTGGAGGCTGGAAGTCTAAGATCAAGGTTTTGGCAGGGTCAGTTTCTGCTGAGGCCTTCCTCCATACTTGCAGATGACCGTTTTCTCCCTATGTCTCCACATAGTCTTCCCTCTCTTTACATGCCTGGTTCCAAATATCCTCCTCTTAAAAGGATGCTATTCATATTGGATTCTGGCCCACTCTAATGACCTCATTTTAACTTAATCACCTCTTTAAAGACCCTATCTTCCAAAAGGGTCAAATTCTGAGGTACTTGGAGTTGAGAACTTTAATATAGGAATATTGAGGGTGACATACTTTAGCCCATAACAGCAGGAGAGTACACAAAAGAAAATGTAGCAAAAGGAATCCAGAGACCTAATTCAATTATATTACACTAATTACGTTTCTATCTAAAAAATTTTCAGTGATATTAACCAATAAATATCATTTTTATTGTCTGTTTGAGTGTGTTTTCTGTGAGTTAAACATAGATTTTTCCAATAAATTTAATCAGAGAAGTGAAAGACCTGTACATTGAAATTGAAGAAGAAACAAAGAAATGGAAAGGCATTCTGTGCTCTTGGATTGGAAGAATTAACGTAGTTAAAACATCCATACTTCCTAAAGGAATCTACAGATTCAATGCCATCCCTATCAAAGTTCCAAGAACATTTTTCACAGAAATAGAACAAAGAATTCTAAAATTTACTTGGAACTACAAAAGATCCCAAATAGCCAAGGGAATCCTGCGAAAAAAGAACAAAGCTGGAGATATCACACTCTCTGATTTCAAAATATACTACAAAGCTACAGTAATCAAAACAGCATGATACTGGCAGAAAAACAGATACACAGATCAGTGGAACAGAATCAAGAGCCCAGAAATAAAGCCACATATCTAGGGACCACTATTTTTCCACAAGGGAGTCAAGAATATTCAATGGAGAAAGGAAAGTCTCTTCAATAAATGTTGTTGGGAAAACTGGACAGCCACATGCAAAAGAATGAAAGTAGACTATTATCTTACACCATACACAAAAATTAACTCAAAGTAGGTTAAAGACTTGAATGTAAGACCTGAAACCATAAAACAATCTTAAAAAAACACAGCAGTACTCTCTTTAACATTGGTCTTAGCAGCATATTTTCAAATATCATGTCTGCCCATGTAAGAGAAACAAAAGAAAATAAACAAACGGGACTACATCAAACTAAAAAGCTTCTGCACAGCAAAGGAAACCGTCAACAAAATGAAAAGACAACCTAACAATTGAGAGAAGATATTTGCAAACATATATCAGTTAAAGGGTTAATATCCAAAATATATAAAGAACTTGCACATCTCAAGAACAAAAAACCAAACAACTCAATTAAGAAATGGGCAAAAGATGTGAATAGACATTTTTCCAAAGAAGATATACAGATGGCCAACAGGCACATGAAAAGATGTTCAACAGCACTAATTGTTAGGGAAATGCAAATCAAAACCACAATGAGATGTCACCTGACACCCCTCAGAATGACTATAATTAACAAGAAATAACAAAAGTTGGAGAGAAATTGGAGAAAAGGATACTCTCATACACTGCTGGTGGGAATGTAAGCTGGTGCAGCCACTATGGAAAACTATGAAGATTCTTTGACAAATTAAGAATTGAACTACCATACAATCCAGCTATTCCACTGCTGGATATTTATTCAAAGAATATGAAAACACAAATGAGTAACAATATATGACACCTATGTTCCTTGTGGCATTATTCACAATAGCCTAGACTTGGAAACAAACTAAGTGCCTGTCTAGGGACAAATGGATAAAGAAGATGTGGTATATATACATAATGGAATACTACTCAACTATAATAAAAAAGATGAAACCTTGCCATCTGTGACAACATAGATGGACCTTGAGGGTACTATGCTAAGTGAAATACATCCGATGGAGAAAGTCAAACACTGCATGATCTCACCCATAAATAGAAGATAAAAACAGCAAACAAACAGACACAGAGATTAGATTGGTGGTTACAAGAGGGGAAGAGGGGAGAGAGAATGGTAAAAGGGGTGACTGGCCACATGTGTGTGGTGATGGATGATAATTAGTCTATGGGCGTTGAACATGATATAGTCTACACAGAAATCAAAATATAATGATTTACACATGAAATTTATATAATTTTATAAACCAGTGTTACCTCAATAAAAAAAAACTTGGTGACTAGCCAGAAAAAAATATGATTTGAGGAACATCAGAATCAACTGGGGATCTCTAAAAAGAAAAATGATGCTCAATTAGCGTTCCTTGCCTATTAAATCATAATATCTTGGGGTGGGAGTCAGTATCAGTATTTTTTAAGCATTTCAGATCATCTCAATAAACAGCCAAGTTTGGGATCTATGTCTTGGAAGTTAAAATGTCTTAAGTTATGCAATTTCTTTAGCTAGTTTTTAGTTTTTTCATACGTTGTATTACATTTTCAATAATCTGATGTCTTTTTTTCTGCTGTATTGAGGTATAAATGACAAATAAATTTGCAAATATTTAATGTGCAACATGATGATTTGATACATGTATACATTGTGAAAGAATTCCCCCATTGAGTTAATTAACACATCCTCCACCTCAGATATTTATTTATTTATTTTTTTGGTGAGAATAAGTCTCTCTTAGCAAATTTCAATTATACAATACCATTATCATTTATAGCTACCATGTTATACATTAGATCCTCAGACTTTATTCATCTTAAAAAGTTTGTATACTTTTACTAACCTCTCCCAATTTCCCCTACCCACTCAAAAATTTAATATCTGACAGGTTGTTGTAATTTACATAGTAATATTAATACATTGGAATTTTTTTAAACCTAAAAGAACATTTTTAATCTTAAAGAATGTATATATTTTAGCTATTGATTTTCTCAACTTTTACACATTTTTAATTTTCATATTAAAATATTCTCTTATTGAATCAGACATTTTGGGAGCATCCTTGTCCCCAATATATGGTACTATATTTTTACATAATAATGTAGTTGATTATCTTTCATTAAACACTAATATGAGTTATGGTAACCTTCAGAGAGAGTGTTAATTGCTCCTCATGTTTGTTTCTCTTTTTTCTTAAAAGTAGAACCCCTGATATTTACATGGGCACATTCTGAATGGTCACCCAGAATAATGACAGCATTTCCCAGCTTCGCTTGTATCGTGGAGTGGCCTTGTGATTAAGTTTTTGCCACTGGGATTTAAATAGAAGTGCTGTATGCCATATCTAGAAAATGTTGTTTAAAAGAAAGGCATAAGTTTCTTTTCTAATTTTTCCTTCCTGCTTGCTGGTATGTGGTTCAGATGTCTGAAGATTGTTGAACAGACACCTAGTACGTAACATTAATGCTGTGTGTAAGGGAGGGCAAAACATCGAGACCGAAGGAGTCTTTGTCGTTGATTATTGTAAAAGTGCCCTACCAGTTCAGCACTTGGTTTCTATGAAATTGGATTCAGGGCTGGCCCAGTGGCGCAGTGGTTAAGTTCACACGTTCCACTTCTTGGCAGCCTGGGGTTCCACGGTTTGTATCCTAGGTGTGGACATGGCACCACTTGGCAAAAGCCATGCTGTAGTAGGCATCCCCCATATAAAAAAGTAAAGGAAGATGGGCATGGATGTTAGTGCAGGGCCAGTCTTCCTCAGCAAAAAGAGGAGGATTGGCAGTAGTTAGCTCAGGGCTAATCTTCCTCAAAAGAAAGAAAGAAAGAAAGAAATTGGATTCACATCATGTATAAGCAACATTTCATTGAGGTTTCCTTAATTTTGCAGCTAATCATGGCTTCTGTAATGCCCACTTCTGAGGATACCATTAGATAGATGGAGAGAATATGTTGAGGTGTGGAAATTCCACCCCAGTTTTATAGGGCATGGCATTTATATGTGGTCCAGTGTGAAGACATTCCCTGCAGTTGTGCATTGCAGAGAACTTATTGCCAAATCAAATTTTAAAACAATTAAATTATTATAATCCATTTTTACCTTGTTATGTGGTGGCATATTGGACATTAAACAAGATTTGTTAGACAATAAGAACCCATCAATCCTATAGAATTTTAGTGATTGAGTTCCATGATAAAAATTACTTTGAAACTCTCTGCATTGTGTTCTCTATTTCACTGTCATTCTGACCTGTAACTCTTATTAAGATACAATTTGCTCTTCTTCAACTGCCCTGGGACCTAGAACAGCCATTCGTGAATACTTCAGCACTGTTATCCATCCCCAGTATTGATCTGCTGTTGGCAGCTTCCCTTTACTAACAGAACACATCATCAGGGTTTTGTGTTATGTCCATCATAAGGAAAAGCACCAACACTTGCACACATATTGCTTTGACAGAAACTCGTTTTTTCAGTACATCTAATGGCATGAGTTTCAAAGATATTTCAATGACTGTGTTTTCTACTCCACTGGTATAAATGTTACTGAAGTAAAATGATTTTAAAAAGATAAACATAATCCAGATCTTGCTCACATCTTCATGAATATGAAATTATCCAACCTGTTCACTGAGAAAGTCTAGAGATTATTCAAATACACATTCATTTCCTAGTCACTATTTGCAATTTCTGCTCACTAGTGATTTTAATACCCTACAATCACTGGTTATTGTGAAATGACATTTCAATAATGTGACCTTTGCTGTTTTCTTTTTATGCAAACATGTTAACAAAGATTAGATAGAAGAGAAACCATAATCATCAAAATTTACAAGAAAAAAAGCACCAATATTTTTCTCCTTTAGAATACAAAACAAGTGTTTGGAACTTGATATCTTAGAAACTTTTCTTCCCAAACTTTCTTCAATTTTCAAATCACTCATATCAGAGAAAAAAATACTGGAATCAATTCAGTTCTGCACTTTTGGAAAGACTTTTCTCACACCCTACAATTTCTCCACACTCTGGTGAATAACATATTAGAGCCATTATTCCCTGAGAAAGCTCGGGAAGCTAAAAACTCTACAAAAGCAATTTTATGTTAATAAAGTGCCTATTATTTCCCAAGCTCTGAATTCAGCACTTTCCACTACTTATACGAATTATCTCTAACAAATACAATGTAGGACATATTTTTACTATCATTACTGGATAGATGAAAAGAATTGCATCTTAAAGTAAATAAAGACAAACATGAGGTCATATTTTTGATAAAGTTATAAAGGGACTTAAATACATACTGTTTAACTCCACGTCCTTCTTATAAACCGCTGCACCAAGAATCAGGAGCGGCCTGGAAACTCAGCAGAGTGGTTAGGAGAAAAATTATTATTTTTCATCTAGTTAAACAGTTTAGTGGTTTTGTTGACTATGCAAGTAATGTATATGTTTTACAAAATAGATTACCATAGAGAACTAATTAATATATATCAGAAGTTAGCAAAATATGGCCCCAAGGAAAAATCTGGCCTCTTGCCTGCTTTTATAAATCAAATTTTAGTGGAATACAGCCACATTCATTAATTTAAGTATTGTCTATGGCCATGTTTGCAACACAAGGGCAGAATTTGGTAGGTGTAGCAGAGATTGTACGGACCACAAAGTCTAGAACATTTCTACCTGGCCCTTTACAGAAAATGTTTGCAAACATCTTGTATAGATTATTTTTCATGTCATATGAGATTTCAAAGAAGCTATTTAGATTCTATAATAATAAATAAATAAAACTGAAGACACCTTTCTAAACTACCAATAATTTAAAAATATAGAACAATCATATTAAAGAAGTGAATTATCTTTCTTATCTTCCTGTAGAAAATGATATTACAAAATTTTTGTCATATTAGGAGATAAAAGATGATGTAGTTGTGCGGGACTGGAATTGGCCATCCCAGGATGTCTCTTTTGGCATGAGGATTATTTGGGGCTGGTTACTTTTAAAAAACTGCACACAGCAAAGGAACTCTGAAAAGTAGAATTTACTTGCCCTTTGTTAAGAGACGTTTACAATGTAAAGGAAATCTCCATCTGTAAAGGTGTCTCCCTTTACAGATGGAAACTTTACAGTCTAGAAACTCTTAATCAATGTGGAAGGTAAGGACTTACATCTGCATAATAACCTGACTCGTGTTTACTGTACTTGGCTGATAACCTCCCTTAACTGACTCTCCCCACCCCCAACATCCTCCTTTGTCTTTAGCTGAAGATGATATTTAAGGTGGTGGCTTCAACCATTTTGGTGAGTTGTTCAGTTTGCCTGAGCCTCTCCCATGTATACATGCTATAAAGCTTTGTTTAATATTCTCCTGTTATCCTATCTCATGTGAATTTAATTCATTGTCTGGCCAGAAAGACCAAGAGTGGGTAGAGGAAATGTCTTCCTCCCCTACACTGTCAAAATGTGAGAAATATGTACAGGTATATTCAGAAGTTATCTTTAAAATTTAAATTATTTTTCAAAACTTATGTTTGTTTTTTTATAATATACTTTCCCCACCAGATTGGAAGGTAAACTCTGTGAGAGCAGGCTATGTTCTTATTTACCACTTTATTTACATCTACTACTTTTTAGATGAGCACTTGGCACATGATAAAATTTAAATTTTTGATGAACAAATGCATTTGTTTAAAGGCATCGTACTCTACTATATTCATATGCAGGCTAAATGAAAAGAATGTTATTCAGAAAGGATTAGAAACCACCAATATACTTTCTATAAAAAAGAACATTCTAAATTAGTGAAAAAATTAAGAAAATTAATTTCTAGTGCTGTATACAATTGAAGCTACACAAAGTTTGGAAGAAAGAGATAAAAGAGTCCTTGTAAAGAGGACTCATTTGCAGTAACAGATTAAACAAAGATAAACATAAGGCCAAAGCATTATAGACACAAGAGGAACAGAATTAGATGAAGAAAGCCATTGAAGGATAAGAAATTTCATTTGAAATCCAAGAACATTTTCTGTATAAAAAGTAAAGATTGCACAATTATCCAAGGAGTTCTCATAGGATATCTATCTCAGATAATGAAGCATTGTATCTTTGAAAAAACAAAAATAGTTCTTCTCTAACTCACAAAGGATCAAGGGCATAGTAAGGAATCCTCTATGACGCCACGCCTCATGGAGCAAACAAATTGTGAAAGTCCTTATCTGATTAAACTTAAATCAAGAATATACACCTGTATATGCATACTTGCATAGAGAGGTAAATTAATTTAGAAATTAGAAGTTGTTTTATGAGTCCCTGGATTCAGATTAACAGTGTATATAAATTTGAGTTTAGAGAAAGAGTAGGGAAATGTGGCCAGATAAACATCTCAATTGTCTACTTTGCTTTGAGAATTTCTTTAATAGTCCGGACTATTTTTAAGTCATTGATTTAGGAATGATTGAAACAAAAAAAATGAGTCCTGATTCAGCTGTTACCTGGCCACGCCTCTAAAACTTAACTAAAATGGGCTAAAACAACTAAAATGCTTACGAGATTTAATCAGATCCTAGCCAATTGTAAACAGTCTAGAAAATCACAGAGGACATTTTAAAGGGTAACTTTTTCCTTACGGAAAGAGAAAAAAGAAGAGAGATAATTTTTTTAAAAACATATTTTACTGCTTTGTTTTAAACTCAGGTCACCAAAAGACAAACTTCTCCACTGCACTGAATAATAACATCCTAAGCTTCAAGGAAAATGCAACCATTTGTTTGAGGAGCCAGTAAAAATCCCAGGGTAATTACAGTTTGTTATAAATTGTTCTCTATGCTTATTTGATATTGCATTTTCTGGTACTGAAATATTTCCTATCGAACTCCTAAATTTCATCTCATAAAGACATCAACATTCTGCATTTCATATATGTATTTCTACCACAAATAATGCGGATTGATTCTATTTATGAGCAATATGACTCGCCACAATTTTAATGCCTGATTCAGACTAGAATACTTGTAATTTTTTTTCCTGAAGAGTTGAAAGAAATATTATAGTAGATATAGCTTTTAAATCAGAAAAAATATTAAGGTGAGCTATCCAAAATTACATAGGCCTTGTTTTATGTGTAAAATCTTCCCAGAACTTACTTGAGAAACAAGTTTTGTTCTCTTTCTAACATAATGCTAATATTTTCAGTTGCGATTTCAAAACTAGATCAACTACATGTAAATCAATTCAGGACATAAGAAAGTTTAAAACATATATTTTATTAACATATTCTGTGTATATAGCCTACAATTTTAAATGTTGACTTTTTATTTTTAGATTTTATTTATTTTCCTAGAACTAAGCTAAACTTCTCATCAGAAGTTGACAAAGAAAAAACATGGACATGGGCTGTTTAGTGAAGTTAACGAGAAATTATTTGAAAGTATTAGACAAAATGAACTAATTTTCACTACATTTTAAAGACGATATATAGCAAGGTTCATTGATTTTGGATAAAGCAAACACAGAGCGTATTTGAGCTTTTTGTAATTGTTCAGAATTTGTGATTTATAAGATATCTTGATGCCTATTATAGTTTTTTAGTAAAGCCTGAAAATTCTGGGAAAAAATTAACTGGGAGGCAAACATCACATAATTAGCATGTATTTTAAAGACATGTCATTCTGATTTAGACAAAGTTTACCCTGATTTCTTAGCTCTTAAATAATTCATCACATCAATCACAAGAATTAGTATGTGAATTTTGGAAAAGCTCATTTTTGTAAACTTTGACTTTGTTTTCACCAACACAGCTCTACATGTGTTTTCATGTGTATTTTGTGTATATTATATTGGTTTGTCTTGAAATATTTAATCTATTCTGTAGATTCATATCTTTATAAGGAAGACTTTCATACAATATATTTCAAATTATTACTGTTAATAACTGTTTAATACATATCAAGCAATACACAAATCATAGACAATATCGTAAGAGCTTTACGTCCCCCAAAGTCTGTCAATTATTAAGCTCTGGCTGCATTACCAGATATTTCCATGATATGACCTTATGTTGATTGTCTCGGATAATGGAAAAGGGAAAGTACTCTAGTTTCCGATGAATCATACAAAAGTACAAGGCTTTCTCATTTCACTGAATTTCCTTGGGGCCTTCAGGGACAGCTCTATGAGTTTAAGAATGAGTTGCTGATCCTTGAGCCTCTATTGTAAAGAAGGAGTCATTGTCGAAGAGCGGATAAATGCAGCATCTTTGGGATTAGACTGACTAAAGTCAGATTTTAGGCTAGGTTGCTGATTAACTTGGGTTTATATTAGTTAACAACTTTAAACCTCACATTCCTCATCTATTAAATAAAATGAGTCTGAGTATTACATTAAATAAAATTTATAAAGCTCAATACATTCATGACACCATTAAGCGATAAATCACGATATGTATTCTTATTTAGAACACCTGATCTGCTATCACATTAACCCTCAAGTCCACTTAAATGTAAGTTTTATTTAGAAGGAAAAAAATCAAGCAATAAACCAATTTCCAATTGCTCTTTCGTTTTCTCTGTAGAATTCACTCCAAGGAAGTCGGGGTAGTACTTTCAGATTATTAATGTAGTTCTAGATTTATGAGTTGATACAATAAAAAGAGATAATTCAGCACTGCATCTTTTGTTTGACTTTTTGAGGGCGGGGATAATTATTCACTTCTACATCTTTTTTAGAACTGTGCAGAAGTGGGCACATTAGGTTCTCCATACACCGGTGAGTACAGACAAACAAATGGAAAACTGTTCAAATAAATGACTTCCAATATTCATTTTTAATAAAACTAGAGACAAAAGAATATTGTATTTTCAAGCAGTGACTCTGGAGTCAGAAAGGCTAGGGTCAATTTTACTTACTAGTTCTGTAAGTGGCTGGGTTACCCACTGCTGTAGTCATCAACATTTCTTCTGCAATAAATCACCCTCAAATCTCAATGGCTCACAAACACAAATCTTGGGTTTACAAGTTGGCTCCGGCTCTGGCTCTGCTCTACTCAGCTGGATTCAACTGTGCTTGACTCCAGCACCTACACTGTGCGCAGGTCTGCTTTACACACATTTCTTTCTGGAACTCAGGCTGAGTGCAGGAGTTCAAGATGACTGGGAAAAATATGTGATGCTGCTTCAAGTCTCTCCTCAGAGCTGCCACGCTATCACACCTTCCCATATACTGCTGGTTAAAAGGAATCATACAGTGGAGCCCAAAGTCAGTGGGTGTAGAAATATACTTCACCTCTCCATTGGGAGGAAGTGAAAAGTCCCAAGTCAAAGACTATGGATATATATTCATATTATAAGGAAGGGGCAGAATGGTCCAATCACCAACACTGCTTTGGTGTATTTTCTCCCTGATTATTTTAATAAAGTTATGGAATTAAGAGGATTATTGTGAGAATTAAGTAAGATAATGTACATAAACTATATAACATAGTGACTGTGGCAGAAATCAAATGCAATATTAATAATTCCTATTAATATTATGTCTTATTATTCCATGGCCTCAGTGATATTATGTTCTTTCTTATTTGGCTCACATAATCACTAATATTCTAAATTTAAGGACATGTGGTATGTAGTACTTAAGATAGCCTCATGAGTCCTGCCTTCTGAGAGTCGTGCCCTTGCATAATATACTCCTTTCCTTGTTGGATGTGCACTATACACGTTGACAGGAGTTATGATCTGGAATATATTGCCAACTTTTTGCGTACCTGATAAAAGAAGGTGACATCTAATTTCCTGCTAATGTAACAAATTGAAATATACATTCACTTAATCTTTACCAACTCCATTTATAACATTTTTTCCACATAAATTCTGTCATGAGGAAATAGTATTTAATAACGTGTTTCATAGCACATGTTATATTAAGCAGTATTTAATACTATATTTTATAGCCACATTTTTTTGTATATTTAGGAATGTCAAATATTCTAAATTCCAAGAGGTTTTAATAAGAAGAAAGTCCAATAATAATAAAATATATGTATAAACAAGTGTTTTCTTTGCATCCACACTGAGCAAATTGCCCTCCCTTCCACAATTATATTTTGTGCACATTTTCTATGATTTCTAGATTTTCAGTGTTTATCAGGATCGAAGAATTCATCTTGTCCAAACTCACGACAAATGAGGCTCTAACTTCTGTTTGAGCATTGAAACATCCAGAGTTCAGCACATTATCAGGAATGATTGGCTTCTCTGGTGGGGCCCCACTTAAGATTTCTCTAGGCTAAAGATCACGGTTCATTTAAAAATTAAAGCTTTCCTCACAATCTTGTACTCCATTGCGAGGGCATTTCTAAGTTTGTCCTTCTCCCTCTGGAATGGATCCCTTCTCACAATGGCATATAATGATCCTGTTATGTTCCGTTGAGTAAAGTTTCTTTCGCATAATTCTTGGTTTTGATTTTTGAGGACATTTGTTTTCACATTCTTCAAAAGTAGCATCTCTTATAGTTTCCCTTTCCCTAGAGAACCATTTCCTTAAAATTCTTTTTTTTTCAGTTGCATTCAAATGGCTGCATTTGTTCCCAATAACAGTGAAATGACCATTCTTTCTCAATGCTGTTCTGAAGAGGAAAAGGAGTAAAATTTCCCGTGGCTTCCCCATGACCTACTCCATACATTATTTGGCATGCATTTGGGCCCTGATGCATTTGGAAGAAAGAACGGCCTCTGAGATGAAGAACAGCCCATAACCAGATTACCCAGCTTCCGATAGAGTGGGATGGAGGGGGAAGGGAAGCCATGTTCATGACAAAGATTTAAATATTAATCCACAAAATAAAGTTTACAAAAAAATGTTTGATTTTTTCTGAGTCAACCTAATTTGACATCTGAATCCTCATTCTGCAGGACTTAGGAGAAATGAGACATCAGTTTCTTCTTTCCAGAAGAAATTTTGAGTCTTCCACTGTATTTAACTGGCAATCCTAATGTTTATTGAACTGAATTGTCCTTTGCAGACACTTAAAGCCTCTTTTTTTATTGCTACCCACGTATTGCCTTACCTTTTCACCATCATATTATAAACTAGCATAACGATCATATTGCCATATCTTTTCACCATCATGTTATAAACTAGTATAATCTCACTCATTTTTTCCCATTCTTTTTTGTTAAAATGGATCAAATGTCTTTCCTCTTGTTAAAGGCCAGTACCTCCACCATTCTTTCCTTTTCATATTCTGTTGTTTCTCTGCACATTTTCGTAAATTGTCAGTCTCTGTTGGAGCATACGTCTCAGCATGCAAACATGGTATTCCTACTTATAAGTAAATAAGTACCGATAATGCATAAATCAATAAACCCTCCTTTGACCTCACATTTCCTTCCACCTGTAGCCCTGTATCATTTTTTATTCACAACAAGAGTTCCTGAAAGAATTGTCTACACTTACTTCTCTACTTCATCTTTCTATTACTCTTCTATCTTTTGCAATCAGACTTTCATCATGAGTGTTCCTCCAAATCTACTCTTTTTCAAGTCACAAATAGTTCTCATACTTCCAAATGTAAAGGTCTAAACTATCCAAATTTGTTAAATTCTGCCCAAGACTTCCTAACTCCTTCCCTTCTTTATTTTTCTTCTTAGAACATAATACTACCTAACACGCCATATGTTTTACATATTTCATATTTTTCTTGTTTCCTGTCTCTCTTCTCCAGCATATCATCTCCATAACTACAGAAATGTTTGCCCACTTTCTTCACTGCTGTTTCTCTGGTGCCTAGCATAACGAAGATTTTAAGTTCATATTTCTCTGTGGAATGATTGAATAAAGACATACTATTCGACTCTATTCTGCCTTCTAATAACTAGCTTCTTAGATTTATTGACTACTATCGAAATATTGTTCTCCCTCTTGGCTTGTAAGACAAGACACCATTCGATTTCCTAACCCATAGACTTGAACTTTTCAGTGCCTTTGCTGAGTTCTTGCCCTTCTATTCTATTTCAAAGTTTAAGGCTATATCAGTGGTACTATTTATTTCTACATATTTTGCACCCTAGTAACTTTATTTGTTACTAAATAGGTGATTTTTAAAGTCATATTCCCATCCTAGAACTTTCCTGGATTCTCCAAAATCATGAATCAATCTGCCTACTTGACAATTCCACCTGGATGCTTTCTAGGCACCTCAAATTTAGCATGACCATGTTTGAAATTTTGATTTCTTTTTTTCCAATCTATTCCTCATCCAGCATTCCCCATCAGAATAAATAATATCACCATTCACCTAATGGCAAAAACCAGAGTCCTTGGAGTCGTCTGTGATTATGCATTTACGCTCTGATCTACCTGATCCTTTATCAGAGGCGCATAGTGTGTTACATGATTATAAGCTTAAATATTAAGCTTCCACTTCTCTGCACCAAAAGTATTTCAAATGTGTTCACTCCTCTCCATCTTTACTATTTCACTAACCAAACTACATGACCTTTAAACCTGAACCAGTATTACCACTTTATCATTGTTCCTTTTTCCTATTCTTTTCTCTCTTCAATCAGCAGCTAAAGGATATTTTAAAACATAAAACCAGTTATGTGATCTCCACGTTTACATAGCTTCTTACTAAACTTGAAAAAAATCACAATTCTTTGTGAAAGTTTGCAAGACCTTCCTTTCGTTCAACTCTCATTCAACTTCATCTCGTGCGCCCCTTACTGTGCCTACTTCAGGTACACTGTCCTTCCAGCAGTTCCTAGAAGAGAGAAACTTTGGGTGGGGGGCTTCAGTGAACTTCAACTTGTTTTTCCATATGCCTGTAACCTTCTGCTCTCTATGCTTTGCATGGCTGATTCCTCATTCTACAAATCCTAGAGAAAAATACATCCTCCTTGAGAACCCTTCTCTGATGAACCTATTCAAAAATAGGCTTCCAATTATTCTTCCTGGGCAATGATATTCTTAATACATCAAAAAAGGTAAACTTTTAATTGATTTTCTCTGTTGCTTGCAGCTAAATATAATGCCAGCTCCGCAGTGGAATCCCCAGCACCTAATCTTATACATGACATAAGTCAGGGATCACTAACTAGCTGTTAAATAAAATAATGAAAATATTTCTTATAATAGTGCATTTTAATAATTGTCTTACAATAATGATTATTTAGAAACCATTTAATAGCTCTGCCCAGGTAATTTATATTCATGAAATATTTAACAATCCTAGAGAGTAGACCCCTTTAGCGATGTTTTTACATAATAAAAGTAAGGTTCAGAGCTATTCAGTTAATGGCATTCAGGAAGAAAATGGCCTAGGCATGGTATGAATTCAAAGGCTTATGATATGATGTATGATTATAAGCTTAAATTTCAAACCTCCATCTCTACAACAGTCAATATTATTGAATGAACTTTTGTCCTTCATGCCACCTCACATCTTTATTCTTTCTTTTTTATATTCACAGTAAAAGCAAGTACTTTTATGTTTTAATATTCATTGATATGTGAGGATTGTTATAAATATTTAAAAATGCTAAATTAGGACTTTGAAAAACTTTCCATGGCAAAAAGTTACATACTGATTATATCAAAGTACTGCTATAACTTGATTATCCAGCATGTTGGATGAAACTGAAGTGGTAGTTAATCAAATGTTCTGGTTAAATTAACATTTATTCATATTGGTGTAAATGGTTCTGTTACCCACTGTTTTAAAGCCTTTAATGTAAGAAAAGCTACTTGGAAAAATGAAAATCAACTTTTTTTGTATGTTACTAAGGCTTTTGCAACCTACATTTCTCCCACTCCTCAACATAGATGAATACACAACAAAAGGTCCTTAGAGTCTAGACAGCTATAGTTCTCTCTAAGAATAATTTGTTTTCTTTCTTCTGGTAAGATTCACATTCAGTGCCAGATTTTGCAGTGAAGGTCTGTATTGTGGTATATTACAGAAGAGTTTCTATAAAAATTACAGGCATCATGAGATGGAAGGGATTTCAGGACTTTTGGTTTATCTCTACACTCAGTGAAGAATCTACCTCTGAAATAAACATTACAATTAGCTATTCAATTTCTACTTGAAATCTTACAGTGCATAGATATTTTACAATTGAAAGACTGTTAGCTTTAATTTAGCACTACGTTTTGCTAGATAGCATACTAGATAAGTCATCATATACATTATATCAATTAATTTTCATAACTTTCCAACAATATAAATGCAATTATATTTTGCATGTTAAGGAGTTCATTTCCTAATATCTTCCTTTATGTTCTTAGCTGGAACTTAAAATTCATGTTCTGTGAACTGTTTTTAAAAATATGATTAAGTAGATCAAAATACTCTAGTAAAGTGCATATAATAAAGGTTTCTTAGATACAAAATAATGGGATTGTGAACAATTATTAGTGACTACAGATATCTGATTTATATTATTGATGTGTTTTCTGAATTTGCTAATATAAATCTGCAGAAGAAATTAGAAGACACCAGTGTTGCCTGTTATAAGATTGAAATACTGAACATTTACATTTTTTCTCACTCTCTTAACAGTGCCTGGCAAAAGAAGACAAGAACTGAAGGAACTGGGAGATAGTGGCATCAATAGAGAACAGATTTCAACAACTTCTGATAATTGGTGATTAATGAAGCAAGAAAAGAAAGATGTAGCCTTAACCACAGGTCGGAGGGATGAGGGCAGAAATAGAAGCATATTATCCCTGTGAGGATATCATATCAGCTCATATCTTAGAAACTGCAGGTATATAGAAGCAGGTACATGAAACAGGGAAGAATAAAAGAAGAGTCACCAACACCTCTCCTCACACAGAAATTCCCGCATGAAATACACTTCCTCCAATCATTTATCACCCCTGGAAGGGTTGGTTGATAAGAGTGGGCTAGATTCTAAAAATTTTTTTAAAAGCTGGTTAGAAAAACTTGAGCAGCTAGTGTCCTAGAACAAAGGCCCTTGTATTTAGGCTTTTAGGCATTCCAATGTTTAATTGCTGATTCTCCACATTTTTTTCACCCTAAGGGGAAAAGCTTCCCAGTTGAAAAGCTATAACTATCACAGACAAATTTCTATTGGCCATTTTGTGTCCTATTGTATCAATAACGAAGTATGAAAGTTATTTTGCAGGGGCAATGAGCAAAAATTGCAAGTCATGTAGTTGGAGCATGCTCAGAAGATGGAAATTTTGTCCTTAGATGGGATCTTGAGCCACCTAAGAACAAAAAGTTTCCTAACTATGGAACTCCATGTGAAGAGAAATTAGCATAGGGAACCTAGTAAGAAGTGAGGGATCCCTTGATTTGTAGCACTTTGGACGTATAAGACTGTTACACTCTCATCTTCCAATCAGACTCCATCGAGTTAGCATTTTGCATAACCACTCTCACTCCTAACTCCTTAAAATTCAGTCCACAGATTTGAGACTTACCTCTTGTCCCCTTGCTGGTTGACCTCGCAATAACGCTGCTTCTTCTTTCAAAAGCCAGTGCCATATTGACTTCTCTGTGCTTTAGACAGCAGCCCCTTGCTCAATAACAAAGCTCCTAATCTAATGAGGTACCAATTCTAAGTACTTCATTCCTGAATATCAATGAATAAGTTGTACTTACCATATATTTTTATCAGCCCAGCAATAAGAACATGAAAACCCAGATAAACAAAGAAAAATAGAAAAATAGAAGAAAACAAATAATTCAAGGAACAGAGCCAACTTAATAATAAAATAAGAAAAACTCTAACAGAATACTGCACCAATAATATAAGAATAGAAAGCTACATAAGAGAATATTCAAGGAATAGCAATAGGCTTATAGATTTCAAGACTAGATTGAAAGTTTCACTCAGCACATATATTAGGAAAAAAATCCAAATTAAGGTACATCTTTTTGAAATTATAAATCCAGAAAAAAATATCATCACCTTTATAATAATAAGAAAAACAATGAAAGATTTTCTAATAAAGGAACTGAAATCAGGCTGACACCATTTTCCTAATGAGTTTTGCCATGTGCTAAAGACTCTGACTGGAGCGTGGTTGTTCTTAACAAGTTGCTTTGGACACGTTCTGATAAAATAAGAAAGTAAATCTGAAAGAGGGAAGACAAAGGAAGCAGAAAATGTCAATACAACCCAGAGAGTAATGTAAGAATCTGTTCAGTAGCCCAAAAAACAATCAATAAAGATGGAATTAGCGAGGTGGAGCTAACTGGTTAAAGGTTTTGAAGACAGAGTAATTCTGGAGATCTGGTTAAGTCTTTGCCCAAACTCTGGGTATAATAATCAAAAAACAAAGTGGTATAGGAAAATTGATTAATGATAGCTCATTAACTGGCTTTCAAGCAAAAATATGTACCTGAGAGTAATAGGGAAGGAAACCAGAATGCGTCACCCCAAAATATGCCACTTTCACATAAAAATCATTTTGCACTAAAGGCACTTCAAAAAAAGCAGGTACAAGATAGGTGATTTGACACTCTACTTTTTCCCTGGGAAACAGGAGATGAAACTCCTATATGTCCTTCTTATATCAGAAGGAAAGTAACATTCTTATCCTCAAAAACTGGAAGCTGAAACGGAGAGAATTCTGTACAACAGGCCTTGTTAAAACACTTCTTACCTTCCTTTAGCCTTCCCACGTAGGTCAGTTACTTTTCCACAATTGCCTCTTTGTTCAACTTAGTATAAAAGTGAAAGTCTTGCCACTTCTTCAGGTGTCCATTTTCTTATGAAGGCTCCTGTGTCATGTAAAATATATAATAAATAAATGTTTTCGCTTTCTCCTGTCAATCTATCTTAGGTCAATTTAATTCTCAGACTCCTTCAAAACTCCTACAATACTATGCAGCATCTTTTTATTTCCAACTTTTGAAATCACACAATATATCTGAGGCTCTAAGGTAGTTGCCTAAGTAAGAGAATCAGTTGAAAATATGGATTTTAATCATTAGTGCATTCAAAATTTTAATTATTGGAATATTTCATATAAAATACATTGTTTTCAAACTCAAAAAAATTAAAAGATATGAATTCATATTTCTATATGTCAAAAATAGACTGCAGTAAAATATTCACTGTTCTTTTTAGATGAAATTTGCCTTCTCTAGTTTTCCATAGTCCCCACAGTATTTGCCCCCTGTAACAAAAGTAAGATAAAATTTTCCATTAATATTATGCTTAGTTTTATATTTTTAATAAACTCATTAAAGTGAATTCTTTTCATACATAAGTGTTTTAGTTTCATAGAGCTGCTCTAAAAATATTACAAACTTGGTGGCTTAAAGCAACAAATTTATTCTCTCACAGTTCTGAAGGCCAGGAGTTCAAGATGAAGGTATGGGCGAGGGCAAACTCCTTCGGACGGCTCTGGGGGATAATCCTTCCTTGCCTCTCCCAGCTTTTGGTGGCTCTATATGCTCCTTGTCTTGAGGGTGCATCACTCCAAACTCCGCCTCTATCTTCACATGTCCTTCCCTCCTGTGTATTTGAGTCCCAAATCTCCCTTTGCCTTTCTCTTCTGAGTACACTGACATTGGATTTAGGTCCCATCCTAAATCTAGGTATCTACAAAGACTATTTTTCCAAATAAAATCACATTCACAAGTTCCAGGGTGAGGACACGGGGATATCTTTTTGGAGCTACTGTTGAATCCATCATGCCATGCTAATCTTACAAAAGAAACTATTATTAGAATAAAAGTTTCAAGAAAAATGGGAGACATCATATTACTTGGAGGAAAAGACAGAATTTTTACATGTTTAATTTTTAAAAACATATATGCAATGAGTGACTACAGCTTGGGTCACCATGGGAAAAAAATATATAACTCATGTTCAGAAATAGACACATAATACAAAATTTAATGCCCTGATAGCTAAAATTACAATCTGAAATTCTATGGAAAAGATAAAATGAAATTCAGGCATATCTTTTTGTAGCTGACGACTACACAGACATAAAAAATACTACTTAGTCATAATGTGTAACTATTAGCAATTTTTATATGTTTATATTGGACATGTGCAAATTACTCAATATTCTATGTGTCTTATACATATACAGAAAAGTCCATAAATCATCATGTAGATTGATCTAAATAAATGTTAATAAAGATCAAGGGTAAGTGAAAAACAGCCCATAGGCCAAATCTGGCCAAACCTGCCTTTGAAAATGGGGTTTTATTGGCACACAGTCACACACTTTTGTTTATCTATTGCCTGTGGCTGTGTTCTCACTACAACAGTGGAATTGAGTAATGGTAACAGAGAACCTACAGCCCACAAAACCGAAAATAGTACCTGGTCCTTTACCAAAATGTTTGCCATCCCCTGCTGTAAGTCAGCCGTTTAAAATACAACTTTCTGAGATAAAAGAAACATTCTATATCTGTGCTCTCCAACAGGGTTGTTACTAACCACAAGTGACTATTAAGAATTTGAAATTTGGCTAGTGTGACTGGGGAACCAAATTGTTAATTTAACTTACTTTAAATTTAAATAGCCACATATGGCTAGTGGCTATGCTCCCAGACTGTGCAGCTATAGATGGTATTCCAGCTGTGGGAAGTAATGTAATTTTAGTTAAGAAACCGAAATACCGTGTGGCAGGATTTTTTCAAGGATTCAGGTTATAAATACATTCGTTGCACCATTCACAAGTAATTATTCCATGTTAGACAGTTAAAATTTGAATGAAAAGTCTTTGAATATAATAATTAACACAGTGTTACAGACATTTAAAATGTCACAGAATTATTAATGCTTTTCTAGGTATGTTATATGCACAACATGGTTGATTTTTACAAAGAGGAATGGTGGTTTAAAATGTTGCTTAAGACATTTTTTGGACTGGTGAAAGAAATAAAGTTGTCCCTGTCATCTAGTGAAAATACATGCTTTAGTTTGCTGTAAAGGTGGGATCAAAAATTAGTTTTTTGGGGGCCTGTCTGGTGGCACAGCAATTAAGCGTGCACATTCTGCTTCGGGGGCCTGGGGTTCGCCGGTTGGATCCCAGATGTGGACATGGGACTGCTTGGCATGCCATGCTGTCGTAGGCGTCCCACGTAAAAAGTGGAGGAAGATGGGCATGGATGTTAGCTCAGGGCCAGACTTCCTCAGCAAAAAGATGAGGATTGGCAGCAGTTAGCTCAGGGCTAATCTTCTCAAAATAAAAACAAAAAAGTGGGTTTTTTTACGTAAAATCAATCTAAACAGTTGGAGTATTTTCTAGTAATTTCCTCCAAGAATATATAAAAAAGTATATAATTCAGTTTGCTCTCTCTCAGTGAAAAGGTTTCTTTTGGAAACTCATTTGGTGAGGAATAATCTGACCCAATTTCCTACACAGATATAAGTTTTCAGAAATGAAAGTAATACTCTAAACCACATTCTTATAAATTGCGGAATTAAAGATTGAATTTTTGGAAATGTTCTCTGATTTGCTACTTCATGAAAATGAACTAACATTGTTCAATTCGCGTCTCTCAATGAATATTGATAGGGTGAATCAAGAGCTTCAAGTGGAAGTTATTGAACTACAATAAAATATGAAACTGAAAATTAAATATGATAATGCCGGTATGTTAGAACTCGACAAATACCTTGAGACATGTTACTATAAATATAAAAACCATTGTGAAAAGATTATATCCATCTTTGGAAACACTTACAATGGTGAACAGCTGTATTCTACTATAAAATTGAATATAATTAAATATTTTTCCATGTTAAACGATTCAAAGCCGACTTCTTATTGCATACTACAACCCAAAGTGTAAGAATGACATTGTTATTTCTTGGTATAGAAGAAAAGGAGCCAAGTGTCCGGAGCCAAATAAACCGAGTAATAGATTTGAAAAATAGTATATGTTGTCTTTAAATGTGTCTATTTTCAATATCCAAAGTAGAATGCAGCACTCAATATCATATACATTATGATTTTATTGTTTTACATTATGTAAACAAAATAATATATTTTTGTATATAATAGTACATGTATCAAATAATAATCAACCAAAAAGTTTTGTTTTATTTCTAGTAGTCAATTTTTCTTATTTCTGTCCTTGTTCACTTATTCATGTTTACTACATTGCCTTTGTAGGCATTTGAATTTCTGACTCTCACAAATAGGCAAAACAAAGGTGACTTCTGTCTGTTTACAGAAAGAATGTAAATTATTAAACATGAATGCTATATAAAAGTATAGATAATAGCAGTTGTGAGATTATAGGATGAAGAGGAGAAGTATAGGAATGCAAATATGTTCATCTTACAAAGGACAATGGACTGGATGTAATATCTAAGGTTGTTAGAACAATAAATGAAAGTGCAGTAATATTATTTATATTTATAATGGCAATTAATGGAGGAACTGAAAATAGTATTATTATTAAATTAGAAGTGGTGAGTTTAACAATGGGACATTAAGTGTGATAAATCCTTAAATTCAAAGTAGGAAATTAATGGAGAGATCAAGAAAAAGTAGAAAAAATATGTTATCTAAAAACATGGAGATAAAACTTATATAGAAACCTTAAAAAAAAACTTAAATCAATTCCCCATGGGAGGTTGACTTGGACTTACAGGGAGCAAGTCAGGAAGTATAGCTGTTCATGGTGGTCATTTTCAGCAGAATTGTTTAATATGCACAGCATTGCTTTGATAAAAACTATTTAGAATACATTTAAAAATTTGAATAACAAACTACACCAAAATAACAAAAACCTTATGTTGGAATTTTAAATTTGATAATTCCTCCTCTTCCTGAGAAGACTCAAAAATGAAGGAGCAAGAAGAGAATGTAGATTTCTCTCCCCTATAGCAGCCTCTTGATTTTATTTTTAATAATTGTACATAAATTTTGAAATATACATAATAAAACATCTACTGACAGTTAATCATTCAATACTTCTACCTCATGAAACTAACATTTTAATTGGGGACACAATTGAAAAGTAATTACATTAAAGTTTGATAAGCATGTTAGGCAAGTTACAAAATAGTGTAGGCATACCTAGCAATGCGTCTCACTGGCCAAGGCCAGATCAGGGAAAATTTACTACAGAAAGTCATATTTCACACTCAATGTCTTAGAGAATTCCTGATTGAAGTGTCACATGTGTAGAACAGAACACTGTATCTGGAAGGCATTGTGTAATTGTAAAAATATAAAGCCACTAGTAACCTTCTTGAAAGGTATTTGGTAACTAAAATAGAATTAGCTGCCTGTTAGTTGTCTTTAAATGTCACCATTTGTACATTTGTAGGATCATGATTAGTAAAGTCTTCCACTCTGGTAATTTCTGGAAAATCAAACATAAAATTCATTCTCGTTACAAATCTATCTTCGTAACATAAAATTACAGAGCAGCTAGGAAAAGTACAAACAACTTTTTTCTTGAGCCATTTGACAGTAAATTGCAGACTTGATACTAGATCAACCCCTAGTTAAATTAGTGTATTTTTAATACAAACGAATATTTTTCTGTTACCACAATAGAGCCTTCAAAATCAGAAAATTAACATTGATACACTACTACCATCTAATCCTCAGACTGCATTAAAGTTATGTTAATTGTTATGCTAATTGTTTTTATAGAAAAAGAATCTAATTCAGAATCATACATAGCAAACAATTCTCCTGTCTCTATAATCTCCCTCAAGCTGGAGCAGTCTTCAGTCTTTCTTTGGCTTGACGATCTTGACACTTTGGAGGATTAGAGGCCAGTTATTTTATAGATTGCCCCTCAATCTGGGATCATCAGATGTTTGCTTGTGATTTGACTCAGGCCATGCATCTTTGATAAGAATATCACAGAAGTGACACTTGGTTCTTTTTCTTGCACCTGATCAGCTGACATGTGATTTTAATTTGTTCAGTAACTAGTGGTGTTCATCTCAATCACTTGATTAAGGAGGTGTTTGCCAGGTGTCCCTACCATGTGATTTTTATTTTCTCCGTTGAAGTTAATATGTACTCAGTGGGAGGTAGCATTCATACTTTATGCATTGTCCATTCCTAATCATACTTTTAATTTATTTATTCATTTATTGATATCAGTGTGGAACCCATGATTTTCTATTTTGTTCAATGTATTAGAATCTGTTAATATCATTATTCATTTTGATGTTAAAATTATTCGTGGTTTGGTCCGTGGGAGAAGCTCTTACAAGTTAACTCCTGTGTTCTTTTGACATACCCCCATAATTCTCTGACCAGTTTGTTTTCGAGGACAAGAAGATATTCTAGATTCGTTTTGTACGTTTCATGAGTCAACATTAGAATCAGCCATTTTGACAAGAAGGCTTGGTTTCTTTTAGAGGAAAATAATATTTAGAAGTCAAGAACTATGTTCTAATTATGCTCATGGTGAATGAAGTGTCAATAATAACAGTGAATAGATCTGGGGAATATACTTAGGAATGAGCATACAGATATATACACACACAATTAAGTCTGTGTTTATCTATCTATTCATCATGTATCTATCTATATCTATCCAATTATACATTGAAAGCCTTGGCTCCACACTGATGTATCCAATTTAGCATCACAGAATCCATTCTAGTTTTCTCCCTTTTTACATTTGTAACATCTACTTACACTCCTAAAAGCTGCTTTTATTATCTTTAATGTGTTCACTTTAATGTATCTTCCATCTCTGCTGCCTCTCATCCCCTGGACAAATACTCCACTCCCTGCTTGAGCTCTGACTTCCACTTGGGGCAGTCCCCCAATCCACATGGATGTCCTCGTCACCCTATTAGATAATTAGATTTTAGTTTTTTTAATATATAAATACCATCTCCATGTATCTCTAATTGGTACCATAGACTTCAATTTTTTCAAAGATATTTGATTTTCTATTACAATTAATACTAACAAGCATAGAAATATTTTGTTGAAAGTATATCATGCATGATTAATACATTATAAACATCACTGTTCACGTGCCACACTATAGTGACACTATTTCAGGATTATACCCTCCACAATAGGCACATTCTGCAACATTTTTATGCTAAAACAGCCTTTTCCCATTGAAAAGAGTGCTGAGATACTGTGTTGTAATATCCAAAAGATACCTATATATGTATATGTATTTCAAAAAGTAGTATGATTACTTGGTGTTTAATTAGCGCAATAGTGATGTTAATATTATGGATAGTTTGGGCTTAAAATAAAGCCTTAAATTGTCCTCATGTATATGAACAAATATATGACACCATTTTAGTGACTGTGTGTGTATGCAATTAAAATTAGAGCCAGTAAGAGAACTAATAAGACTCTGACTTCTTTCGAAAGGATAGTTTTTGTGAGCGTAACTGCTTACAGAAATCTGTTGAACAGAAAATGAGCATAACATATTGGGAAAGTATGTAGATTTGTGATCAAAGCATCCTGATTTAAAATCCCAGTTTCCTCTTATTGTTTACGTATTTTGGGAAAAAAACTGCTTGACTAATTTGTGTCAATCCCCCAAATACAAAATGATGACTAAAGATTATCTACCTCACTGTGTTATGGTGACGATTAAATAAATGTGTGACTAGGTATAAAGGAGCCTAGCATATAGTATACACAGGGTAAGTGTTAACTATATTATTGCAGTGTAAAAATACTTTTTTCTCATAGATGATATAAAAACTGTGTGCTCTCAAGAAATCTAAAATTCAGTCCTTTATTAAATTTCACATTTCACTGGAAACCTCTGTTCATGCCTAAGAATATTTGGAAACCAAATTGGTCATTCCCAACTAATTTACTTATATGGTCTAGGACGTTTGAATGTTACCTGATTTGATTGCTCTGTTCTATCTCACCCCACTCTTTTTAATGAATCTCCCTCCAGCCAATTTGAATAAGGAAATTGTTAAGTGGCAAATACTTTAGTGAGTTTAGTAAAAGAAACACATAACTGTGGATATCTGGGGAGTACAACTTGCATTTGCCAGCAAACTAGCCAGAAGGCACATTTAACAATTTTTTCAATTCTTTTGCATTTGAAAAATAAAAAAAATACCCACTGTTTCATGTTTTTCCAAAGGAAGAGTTGTCTACTTTTATTCACTCTGTCCCACAGACATCTAAACACCTGAGCAATAACTATTTTCTCCTCTTCCTGCCCTGCTTGAGCTACTCATCAATACCTGCTTTTCGCTCTCTCCCATTTTGGAGGACAGATGTCCTTGATTTGGGTAGACTGGTGCTGATTCCTAGTATCAAAAGCTCATCCACTATGTATCTTCTTCAAAGACAATTCAAAGGAACCTTTCATCCCTCTTCCTTGTGGACCATCATTAATGAAACTTGCATTTTTAATGTTACAGTCCTGCTGACCGCTACATCTAAACCCACAAGAATGACAGTGTATGCAAAACTCTATCCTACTGTGCTTTTGCTTACTGCCTTGTGAAATTGAGTTGGTGTAGAAAGTCATGGGGTTTTGACGCTTCACTTTGAATGGAAGCTTTGTTGTTCTGGCACCAGAATAGAAAAACCTAGGGAGAATTTTTGGTTTACAAAGTTGGATAATACCAAAATGTTTAAAAAAAAGTGAAAAATATATGTTGTGAAAATGCTGTAAACCAGGAATCGTGGAGTTGCCCCCTGTGTGAGTACTGATTAAAGCTTTGGTGTACTGTACTTGGTTAGCCTCAGAAATTTAGATGCATTGGGCTCAACCAACATTATTCAGGCTATTCTTTATAAGATTATTTTAATAACCAATTAATTGGTTGCAGTGCATCGGCAAAGCTGTCATAGACGGTCTATCCAGAAGAAATCATTATCAGAATTAAGTAATGTCTGCTCTCGTAAAGACCTTTCAAAAGCCTCTGACAAAAAGGGTGCACTTTCTTAGATAAGTAGATGTACACTGGCTATATCAACCAACAAATAAGAACTTATCTACAAGTTAGTCCATGTTTTGCAGATTTAGAGAACCTACTTTGGAAATTGGGTGAATTTTCAAAATCAGGTACTTAGTAAATGCAGACAATAGTATAGAAAGCCACATTAAAAAGCTACCATGATTGCTTTCTCTAACAGAGGACGACAGATAGAATCATTCAAAGGATAAGTGAAAAGAGACACAATTTTCTATGGGGAGAATTCAAGCCATGCAAATCCCTGAAATATACTTCCCAATAAACATAAATCCATACTCAGTTTAAGTTCGTCTTTTATGGTAATGAGAAGCTGTATATCATAGCAGTTCAGAGAAAAATTAAAGTAAAACAAAACAAAACAAATTAGCATTTAGTAGCAATTGTGCCATGTTTTGTGTTCATTCAATCAATATATTCTGTTATGAATCTACCATGCATGTTCAGACACTACGCTAGGCACATATATTGCAACAGTGAATTAAAAAGAAAAAGTCTCCTGCATCTAAAGAACATACATTCCACTATCACATTCAGTAAGTTACCTAAACTCTGAAGGTCAGTCTCCTAGTATATAAAATAGAAATAATAAGAGTACCCCATCTGGTGGTTGAAAATAAAATAGATTATTTCCTCGTCCATGGTCAATGATTAACACTACCTATCATTATTGTTGTCATCATCAACATCATCATCATCAGTGGAGCCCTAGACAGGTGAAATTATTCTATTTGTCCTCTACTACACAGACAACACAAATGATAATGAATACATTTGTACAAAATTATTGAAAAGGATTTACTTCTTTTTGCAAAATGGTTCTAAAGGACGCATATTAACTTTTTCTACCATAGCACTTGTAAGACCATTTCTAAACATGTTGTCTGGATGACTAATATAAAGAATTGCCCCATATACATTTATTAATGTTCTTCAGTGGTAGACAACACCAGTGAAATTGTTCAAGAAGATAAATGATATGTAGAGGAATTTTTCAGATCACAGTATTTTTAGGTTTGTTTATAATTTGATAATATAGTCTGCCCTTTATTTTTCCGAAAGTAATTGTGTACTTTTAGAATTGAAACCCATCTACCATGCTCCATCCATCCTATTGTACATTAGGAAATTCATTCAACATATTTTGGTTTTTATCTGTCCTACACTATCTTAGTAGGAGGATGCAAAGATCATTAAAGACATAGTTTTGTTCTTAAAATGGAAATAATATGGTTTGGGAGACAGGTATGTGCATATATTTATATTGCTTCAGTTATATAAGAGAAATTATTATTTAAAAAGTATCCATCCTGGCATCCTATCTATATCTCCTTTGACATGCCCACGTCATCCATTGCCGCAACTGGGTAAATCACCCACACAGCTGCCTGCATTTCAAGCCTAAATTGAAGCTGGTTCACTCTTCCCTATCTGCTTTGAATCCTCTTCTTCAATGACTTCCTTTATGAGCAGTCTTATATGGCTTAAGATGTTTACTTCCCTTCATTTAGTGTGATTTATTCAGTTTATTTTTGATTCCACGACGTTGGTCTGGTTTTGCACATTTGTGTGTGTGTGTGTATGTGTGAGGAAGATTACCTCTGAGCTAACATCCACCACCAATCCGCCTCTTTTTGCTGAGGAAGATTGGCCCTGAGCTAACATCTGTGCCCACCTTCCTCTCCTTTACATGCGGGATGCCTGCTGCAGCATGGCTTGATGAGCAGTGTGTATATCCACACCTGGGATCTGGAATGGCAGACCCTGGACCCCCAAAGCAGAGCAGTGAACTTAACTGCTATGCCACCGGGCCAGCCCCTGGTTTTGCACATTTTTATGTAACTCTATGAAGGAGTGGCTTTTTCCTATATATTAGGCCAGAGTATTTGAGCACATGGTGCTATGTATCCCATGTATGCAAGTAAATGGAAAGCAAATGTAAAAAGTATAAAAGTCTAGGGAACTACAGGAAACAGTTGATTGACATCTTACTTGGGAGTTAGGTTCTTCGGACAGCAAATGAAGCAAGAGTTGTGCTTAAAAAGAGGCCAAATTGGAGAATGAGTTAAATAAGGCTGACGCTTCCTCCAGCGCTGAAACAGATTTAACAGCAGATGAATGAACTTGCTACTGGTAGTATTAACAGTAATAAAAATAACATTACCAATATCTCTGTGTCACACATTGTCTTAAGCATTGTACATATGTTAATCCACATAATTTTCCAATAACCTTATGATATAGTTGCTCCCCACTCACCCCATTTTTTTTTTTTTTTTTCCTTTTTCTTCCCAAAGCCCCCCGGTACATAGTTGTGTATTCTTCGTTGTGGGTTCCTCTAGTTGTGGCATGTGGGACGCTGCCTCAGCGTGGTCTGACGAGCAGTGCCATGTCCGCGCCCAGGATTCGAACTGACGAAACACTGGGCCGCCTGCAGCGGAGCGCGCGAACTTAACCACTCGGCCATGGGGCCAGCCCCCCCACTCACCCCATTTTATAAATGAGACAATTTAGACAATAGTGCCTACATGGAAGAATGATGGTAGGTGTATAAAACATTATCCAGATATATGGAGGCTTTGAATAAAAAGCAAAGGAATTGCTGCATAGAAAGTATGATCATATTCATGTGTTTCCCATAACTTGGAGAGAGTTAAGTCTTCTACCTCCATAAGTTAAGTGCAAGTTGTCTGGAGTAAGCCATTCTGGGTACCAATTCTAATTCCAGTACTCTGTGGGAACTTAGATAAGTTCTTTGACCTCTCTTGTGACTGTTTTTCTCATCTGAAAGCAGTGTTGTGAGAAATAAATTCATATAAAGCAGTTAAAATTGTGCTTGGCAGTTAATAAGCATTCAATAAATGATATGTACTATCTATTAATATCTATTATTATTTGCTGTGTCTTTCTATAAGGACTACAGAGAGAGTCTTCCATCTCAATCTACTGTGGCGCATCCCTTCATTCAGGACAATGTTCTATTAAACCAATGGAATGTTTTAAATAGTTAAACCTTTATATTTTAATAGTATGTAAAAGATTTTACAAAATATAAAGCTGTTACAGTATAGTTTCATTGTGGGTATTTTCATTTATGAAATCTGGACTAGTGTTATCTTCTAGACTTCACAGAGAGATGATATCTGACTTTTTCCTTATACAGTACAGATGAATGATCCATCTTTTAAAAAAAAGTCTAATAGAGTAGGATTCATAATAAGTAGGAATTTCCATGAACAGAAGCAGGCTTTTATTCTCATCTCCTAAAAATAACTACTTTAAATCTATTTTTAATATCTTCTGTTATTAATTCTTCCCCTTCCTATCTTCAAATAGTGTGTTTATCCTACTCTTTTTATGTATCAACCTAAGATATTTCCACTTATTCCCTACAGGAGGATTGATCTCAGTTAACAGTGTTCATCTGCTGCCTGCCTGTCTCTGTCCTCCTAACTTATTTAGTATTTAGATACTATCGTTTGCCTTTCAATCAGGAGTCAAAGACTCACTTGTGTCCATGGAATGGGCAATTAATCAGCCTTTTGGCCCTTCTTTGAGCTTTTGTCCTCCTCACAACTTCCAGCCCTGAGCTTGAAGGTGTCTGAGCCTATGCTTGTCACACTGACTCTCAGTTTGACTTGGACAATCTGGTGTTTCCTCCCTCAAAAGTATCCTTTAAACAGACATCCACAGGCTTTCTACCTTTCAGAAAACTGTTGAAATCTCTTATTTGCTTATGTTCCTTCTGCTGTGTCTTTGCTTATATGGGTTTATAGTCACATATTAATTTTAATTTTCAATTGCTTCACTGTAAGTTAAATTAGTTCTGAGGAGGAAATGAAATGTGTGTGTTTATTTCTTATTCTTAAAGTTTATCTTTGTTTTTCTACAATTATTAGTGATGCAATAAAATTACCTATTTATTAGGGTAATATCAAAGAAGCGTTCAGAAGTCAATTATTATTTTAAAAGGTCTTTTTATATTTTCTATTTTACATAAATAATATGATGGAAAATTTATAGAATCTTATTTGAGGGAAGTCTTATTGGTTGTTGGGGAATACAGAAATATTTTAACATATCAATGGATAATATTACTATAGAGGTGTTATTTGAACTTCAGTTTTTTTAACTCACTTAAAAATGGCTTATATTCTTTCCTAAGTGTGTGTATGTGTGTGTGTGTATATATATGAATATAAATGTATGAATTGTATATATGTATGTATGTATATATGTATCAGTATATTTTATGATTCTATAACAGGAAGCAAATAGTCTAACAGAAGAAATTAACTGTATCTCATGTTAAATGTATATTTCTTTACATTTTATAGAAAACATCTCTATCACAAATATTTTGTAATAGAAATATCAACTTATAATAAAACAACTACAAACAACCAAAGAAATAAGTCTCTGTTGATACCATGGATAGGTGATTTCAATCAGAGAACATATGCCACATTAGGAGATGGATCTGGAAATACACAAAGTGGAAGAGAGGCAGATTAAATCAGTATGGTCTTACCCAGTTGATATTTTGCAATTAGAATTACTAATGATTTCTAACAACATTAAAATTATAAACCTCATTTAAAATATAACATTTTAAATATATCGTTTCCTTGGAAACACTATAACATTCCCAAAGTATACGCAAGGGGAAAACAAAACAGCAGACAGGGCACCTTTGTGTGAAAAATATATGTTTTTGTTATGTCTATTATAGGAAATAGGGGAGAAGTGTTTCAATCAGCCAACTTCAAAAAGGTGAGACCGAGGTTGTCTGTGAAATAAAAGAGCTGTGTCTCAAAAAGCAAAATATACCCCTTAATGAACTACTTCTCAGAAGGAACATGGCTTATTCAGTGCCAGAGAATAGAAGTATTAAACACAAACACTCCCGTCTATGTATGTTTCCAAGTATATCACAAAATAGATGTGTTTTTTGTGTCTGTTCTGCTGTTTCCATTCTTTTGGGCGGTTTGCCTCATGTCTCTAAGCAGCCCAGAGTTGGTTGTTAAATTCCAGGGAACATGCTGTGTTTGATAGATTTTAGAATTCTGAACTTCACTCTTAATATGGCTGAAACCATGTCCTGACTGATCTGTCTCCTTGCACATCTCATTATGTCCCTACGCTAATGGGAGATCAGATATAGGTAGGCGTAAAAGAGACGAGTAGCTACTGAATCTATAGCTGCTTCCTGCAACGCAGTGCACTTGTGTTTTAGTCATCTTTTTTTTTTAAATTTATTTACACAGCAACACATTTCTAAATTTTTCAAATCAAATAGTTCTTATTGCAGATGAGAACCCTTGCTAAGTAGTAAATAATTGAGTTCAGTCAACAGCTTCTATTTCCTTTTATGACGGTTACATTAGTGGAGTTTAAGGTTACGACATTTCAAAGGTGTGCTTATTCCAAATGGTAACTGAAAGGAAAGCCCAGTATTACCTATTCTTATGAATGTACTAGTCCATTGCCATCATTGGTATACTATTGACTTTTTGCAAAAACTCAGGACACATTTCTAGAGCAAAATATAAATAGAAACTAGCTGTTATGTGAAGGCCCTTCACCATTTCATCACTTGATTTCCCTTCCTTTCAACACTTATTTTCCTCATTTGGGATTTAACAATATGTGCTACTCAAACTGGAGTCACTGGAATATGTGGTAACTCAAAGCATAACCCATCTAAATCTAACTAGGCTTTTCAATGTCCCCCTGACCATGAATCCTCTTATTTCAATAATCCGGAAGTTCCTAGAGTCTATGTGGTAAATAGAGTAGTGTTGAAAAATGAGTCCCAATGTATACCACAATTATCATAAGGGGTTAATTTCCATTACAGCTATTAATAATAATTTTTACCCATATAACACAATTGCTAAAAATTCTGGGCAATGCATCAGGCTTGGAAAAATAGGTATGAGAGACATAGGGCCTGTCCTCAATATGTGGAATATGTTTTGTGGATTTTGAATCTCTAATCCTTGTAGAAGAACATTCTCCAAGTATTTCATTTGGCTAAGTTCCTCTGAGAAAAATGGGGTATTTGTTGAACCAAGACAATGGTATATGTCTCCCCAAGATCTCTGTAAATCATGGAGCTGCTATAAAGCTGGGCTTCACTTTTCATCCATTTCCTCTAGATTATCCATTTTCTTGGCGTATAGTTTTTCATAGTAATTTCTTATAATCTGTTGTATTTCTGTGGTGTCTGTTATTATTTCTCCTCTTTCATTTCTAATTTTGTTTACCTGAACTTTCTTTTTTTTTTGCTTTGTAAGTCTGGCTAGGGGTTTGTCAATTTTATTTATCTTCTCAAAGAACCAGCTCTTTGTTTCATTGATCCTTTCTACTGCCTTTTTTGTTTCAATAGCATTATTTCTGCTCTGATTTTTATTATTTCTCTCATTCTGCTGACTTTGTGCTTTGTTTATTCTTCTTTTCCTAATTTAGTTAGGTGTAATTTGAGATTGCTTACTTGACATTTTTCTGGTTTGTTAAGGTGTGCCTGTATTGAGATAAATTTTCCTCTTAATACGGCTTTTGCTGCACCCCATATGAGTTGGTGTGGTATGTTATCATTTTCATTTGTCTCCAGATATTTTTTGATTTCTCCTTTAATTTCTTCAATGATCCATTGCTTGTTCAATAGCGTGTGGTTTAATCTACACATCTTTGTCCCTTTCTCAGCTTTTTTCTTGTAATTAATTTCTAGCTTTATAGAATAGTGATCAGAAAAGATGCTTGGTATTATTTCAATTTTCTTAAATTTATTGATGCTTGCCTTGTATCCCAACATATGGTCTATCCTCGAGAATGTTCTGTGCACAATTGCGAATAATGTGTAGTCTGCTGTTTTGGGATGGAGTGTTCTATAGATGTCTATTAAGTCCAAGTGATTTAACTTTTCACTTAATTCCACTCTTTCCTTATTGATTTTCTTCTGGATGATCTATCCATTGATGTGAGTAGAGTGTTGAGGTCCCATACCATTACTATCTTATTATTACTATCTTATTTTAGGTTTGTTAATAGTTGCTTTATGAACTTTTGTGTTCTATGTTGGGTGCCTAGATATTTATAAATGCTATTTTTTCTTCATGGAGTGTCCCTTTGATGATTATATACTGCCCCTCTTTGTCTCTCTGTCCCTGTATTATCATGAAGTCTACTTTATTTGATATGAGTATTGCGACACCTGCTTTCTTTTGTTTGCCATTAGCTTGGAGTATTGTCTTCCATCCCTTCACTCTGAGCCTGTGTTTGTCAGTGGAGCTGAGATGTGTTTCCTGGAGGCAGCATATTTTTGGGTCTTATTTTTGTATGGATAAATAGAGGATTTTGTTAGTTAGATGTGTTTTGAATTCTATTTCTGCTACTTCATAGTGACCTGAGAATCTAATTTATCTGTTTGAATATAAATGCTGTCAATAAAAGATCATAACCATACTTACTACAAAATTCTGTTTAAAACAATAAAATATTCTATTTACAAAATAATAGATGTAGACTATTTAACAAATAGCTATATATGGATATGTATTATATATGTGTATGAAGAAGACATACTCACATACACATACATTTTGTATTACAAGGATTTGAAGGATCCTGAAAACAAATACTGAACAAAGAATAAAAATTATTATATCGGAGATTCACTTTTGGATATGGTGGGCAAACCTACATATTACTAACTCCCCAACAGATAACAAATAAAAATTTGGAAAGAGATTTTTTAAAAAGTTATTTGAAGAAATTGAAGATTGAACAAACAGGAAAAATGGGAAGGCAATCAAAATACTAGAAAGAGAAATTGCAGTGGAATATATTTGTGCTCATGAAAGTTCATTTTCCCCCTGAGTGCACTTCCCACCACGCAAAATATGAGGTAGATGAAACTCAAACAAAAAAGTTCCAATTTAACTAACTTTAAAAGTCAAAGGACAGAGTCCAGGACTGCCAGAGTGGCCAGAAAGTAAGGCAAAATCTTGTAAAGAAGGGAGCTATGACATGGAGAAACTCAAAAATCTGCAACTAAACTCCGTTAAAAAGCTTGACTAGTTCTTGAGCTGTGCATGTGTGGAGAAGACTTCAATAGGCTCAACGGAAATCAAGAGTTGGAAGACAGAAAACACTATGGACTGGAGATTTCGTTTGCTGCCTATTGCAGAGCAAATAGAATTTGGAATTTAAGTCCCATCAAGTAGACTCCTTATTAGAACAAAAACCAATATTCTTTAAATGATGCCAACAGAATCAAGAGCCTCTACAACGTGTCATTGTAAAAGTACAATATGCAATTAAAATTGCTACACGTGTGAAGAAAGATTAAAATAAAACATGTACTCAATTGACAAAGGATTCAACAGAGAACAATTATGACATGATGAAGAGAGTGGACTAAGAATCCAAGGACCCTGATTCCAAAACCTGATAATCATATTACAAGAAAATAAACTTGCAGACTAGTATCTCTTGTGGTTATACATACGTTCAACCTATGCAATTAATTCACCATGTTAACAGGATAATGAAGAAGAGAAGTGATTTTCTTAGAGATACAGAGGGAAAAATATCCCACATTTGAGAACATTAAACACCCACTGAGGATATAAACTCTCAGCAAATTAAGAACAGATAGAAATTTCCTCAAGCAGATAATTCCCCTCCTCCTCCAAAAAATCTACAGCTAGCACCATGCTGATGCTGAATGGTAAAATATTGAACACTTTCTTATAAAACTAGAAAAGGCAGAATGAGGCAGTCTATACAAAATTAGAAAATGAAAGCTATAAATTAACCATGACAACTAATAAGTGAATTTAGCAAACAGCAGGATACAAAGCCTCTATATAAAAAGGTTATTGTATTTGTATATACCAGCAATAAACAAGTGGAAAATTAGACTTTTTAAATCCATTTACAATAGCATTTAAAAACATACAATAATTTTGTTAGAATTTAACAAAGCATATACAAAACTTTTTCAATAAAAACTATAAAACATTGCTGAGAGAAATAAATGAAAATTCAAATAAATGGAGATGCATACCATGTTCATGAATTGAAAAGTTCAGTACTGTTATTTCAATTTTCCGTGAGTTAATTTATAGATTCATTGCACCCCAAATCATAACTAAGAAGAGTTTTTTACTAGAAACTGTCATGCTGATGCTAAAATAAGGAAATACACATGACCCAGGTGTAGTAAAATAATCTTAAAAATTAATAGTATATTTGGAGAATTTATAACACCAAATTTAGATGTAATATATAAAATTTTTTGAAAATTGAGGTCCAGAAATATAATCACATTTAGTTTAGTCAGTTACTTTTTAACAAGGAGTCCTAAGCAAATTGGTGGATAGGAGAACGTCTTTTCAAAAACAATTAGATGTCCATGTAGGAAAACTAAACCTCAATTTCTACCACTCAGTGTTCATTAGCAATAACTTGAGTTGCACCAGGGTCATAAATGCAAAAGCAACGCCTGTAATGCTTCTTGATGAAAAGAAGGATAGGAGAATATCTTCAAGATATTCAGGAACTTGAGACAAACAAAGCACAGAGTGAAATGTAAAAATCAGAAAAGAAAAACCGACTCTTCCAAAGAGTGATATCAGCAAGATAACAGAATAGAAGGTTCCATACACTCATCCTCCAATAAAAACACAAAATTGAAAATCATCCACAGGCCAAAATTTATACATGGAAGCTTCAGGATCTAGGCAAGACATTGAAACACCTTGGTGAAGTCCACCACAAAGGGAAGCCACTTTGAGAAGGCAAGCCTGTGCCCCCAAGAGCAGTATGACAACTGTGGATCAGGCTGCAGATCTGGATTCAGTCCCATTCCCCTGTGGATTGGTTCCAACCTTGCTCTTCTATCATCCTGCCACCAGTCCTTTCAGCTTCCAAGACCTGGCAGGAACCACACCCGCCTGGGCCACTGGTGAAAGGCCTGCCTATTGCAGATCTGACTATGGACCCAGAGGCAATCACATACATCTGGGGGTTTGGTGGGAGCCATGCCTGTCCATGCCCCCAGTAGCAGGCCCACCAACTGTAGACCTGACTGTGAACCTGGAGGCATACTCATCTACCCTCGTTACCTAGCTACAGACCTGCCTGTCTGCTGACCAGGAGGCAATCATATCCTCCAACAGACACAGCAGGAGCCACATCTAATTGTGCCTCCAGTGTCAGGACCACCTATCATAGACCCAACTGTAGTCCAAGAGGCAGCCCCGCCATCCCCAAGTCCTAGTGAAAGCTCCAACTGATCACCCATGAACCTGGCTCCAGCCCTACCCACCAACAGACATGGTTCAAACCATACAGATCTGCATCTCAAAAGTCCACCCATAGATACCAGGGGTGGCTTGCCCATAGACAACACCAGCAGACTTAACCACGGACCCTACCAGTCAACCAGCTCAGAAAATCTGACCAGCACTCATCAGAGATGAAAGTCTTTATCTACTGAAACCAGTCTATAAAGACTACTCCTTCAAATGCACACACACTAATGCAGTTACAAGGATCACGGAGAATCAGGCAACATGACACCACCAGAAGAAATTAATAAAGCTCCAATAACCAACCCTAAGGTAACAAAGATCCATGAAATGCTTGACAAAAAATTCAATAATTTTTTAAAGAAGCTCAAAAAGCTACAAGAAAACACAGATAGACAACTAAAAAAAATCAGGAAAACGATATGTGAACAAATGAAGTATTTCTTCAAGAAAGAACTAGAAACCATAAGCAATGAAAAAGGACAAAAAAGATATGTTGAAGCTGAAGAATATAGTGATGGAACCAAAAAGTTCAGTAGAGAATTTTAACAGCAGAATCAATCAAGCAGAAGAAAGAATCAACAAACTCAAAATCAGTCATTTGAGCTTAACCTGTTGGAGGAGAAAAAAGAAAAAAGGGATGAAAATGAATGAAGAAAGCCTACAGACTTAAGGAATACGACAAAATGAATCATCTGTTCTTGGCTGATCGTGGGCTTTTTGTTTGCTGGGAATTTCTTGTTTTTTTATTCAGTCTCCATACTCATTATTGATATGTTTAGATTTTCTGTTTCTTCATTACCTTTTTCTTGGTAGGTTATACATTTCTAGGAATTTATCCATTTCTTCTATGTTATCTGATTGCTTGGTGTATAAACGTTTCTAGTAGCCTCTGATATTCCTTTGTATATCTGTAATGTCAGTTGTAACATCTCCTGTTTCATTTAAAATTTTGTTTGAGTCTTCTCTCTTTTTTCTTGTCTAGTGTAGCTAAAATTTTGTCCATTATGTTTCTTTTCAAAAAACCAATTCTTAGTTTCAATGATTCTTTTTCTACTATCTTTTTAGTGTCTATTTACTTCTGCTCTAATCTTTATTATGTCTTTCCTACTGTTAACTTTGTGCTTATATTGTTCCTTTTTTCCTAAATCCTTGATACATAAAGTTAGATTGTTTGATATTTTTCTTTTTTATTAATGTACACATTTATTGCTATAAATTTCCCTCTTAGAAGTGATCTTGCTGCATCTCATATTGTTTGAAATATTGTATTTTCATTTTCATTTTTCTCAAGATCCTTCCTGATTTCCCTTTTGATTTCTTGTTTGACCCATTTGTTCTTTAGAAATGCACTGTTTAATTTCTTCATATTTGTGAATTCTTCAATTTTCCTCCTGTTACTGACTTCTAGTTTAATTCCATTGTGATTGGAAAAGATACCTGATATTATTTCAATCTTCTTAAATTTTGTTAAGGCTTGCTTCGTGGCCCAACATTTGATTTCACTTGGAGAATGTTCTATGTACACCTGAGAAGAGTGTGTTTTATGCTGTTGTTGGATAGAATGGTCTTTATCTATATTGGTCTATAGTGTTATTCAAGTATACTGTTTATTAATTTTGTGTCTGGACATTGTTTTTTTTAAAGATTGGTACCTGAGCTAACATCTGTTGCCAATGTTTTTTTTTGTCTTCTTCTCCCCAAAGACCACCAATACATAGTTGTACATTCTAGCTGTATGTCCTTCTGGTTATGTTATATGCTATGCCACCTCAGTGTGGCCTGAAGAGCAGTGCCATGTCTGTGCCCAGGATCCAAACCAGTGAAACCCTGGGCTGCCAAAGTGGAGTGCGCAAACTTAACCACTCAGCCATGGGGCTCACAGTAGACATTCTATTCAATGCTGAGAGTGAGATATTGAAGTCCCCTACTATTATTGTATTGCTATCTATTTCTCCCTTTGGTTTTGATAATATGTGCTTTAAATATTTAGGTGCCCCAATTTTCGCTGCATATGTGTTTACAATTGCTGTACCCTCCTGATGAATTGACCCTTTGTCACTATAAGCCTATAGGGATCTTTGTCTCTTGTGACTGATTTTTACTGAAAGTCTGTTTTATCTGATATAAGTATAGCCATTCCTGCTCCCTTTTGGTTTCTATTTCCATGGAATATATTTTTCCATCTGTTTACTTTTAGCCTATGTGTGTCCTTTAACCTAAGTGTGTCTCTTCTAGGTAGCACATTCTTGTCTTTTGCTTTTTATTCATTCGGCCACTCTGTGTCTTTTCATCAGATAATTTAGTCCATTTACATTTAAAGCAATTATTAATAGGTAAGGACATAGTATTGCCATTTTGTTCATTATTTTCTGCGTGTTTTTAAGTTCCTTTGCTCCTTTCTTCCCCTCTTGCTATCCTCTTTGTGATTTATTTTTATAGTGATATGTTTTATTACTTTTCTCTTTAATTTTGTGTCTCTACTATAAGTTTTCTTTGTATTTACCATGGGTCTTTCAAAAAACATCTTACAATATAACAATCTATTTTAACCTGATAACAGATTAGCTTTGACTGCATATAAAAACTCTATACTTTTACTTCTATTCCCCCTATATTTTATGCTATTGAAGTCATACTTTATATCTTTTTATGCTGTGCATACATTATCAAATTATTTTAGCTGTAGTTATTTTTATTAGTTTTTCAACTTTTATACTATGCATAAATGTGATTTATACACCACCATCACAGTATTAGGTTTTCTGAGTTTGACCATATATATATTTGACTTTACCACTTACTTTTATACTTTTGTCTGTTTTCATTTTGTTACTTAGGGTTCTTTTATTTCAACTTGAAGAACTCCCTTTAGCATTTCTTGTAAGGCAAGTTTAGTATGATGAACTCCCTTAGCTTTTGTTTGTCTGTGAATGTTTTTATCTCTCCTTTATTTCTGAAGAACAGTTTTGATGGGTATACTATTCTTGGCTGGCATTGTTTTTCTTTAAACACTTTTAACATATCATCCCATCCCTGTAGGCTTTCAAGGTTCCTGCAGAGAAATCCACTGATAGCTTTAAAGGCGTTCCCTTGTATGCAAAGAGTAGTTTTCCTCTTGTTGCCTTCAAAATTCTCTTTCTGTCTTTCTTAATGTAGGCATTTATTCCTATAAACTTTCCTTTTTTTTTAATAGTTTGGTCATAATGTGTCTTGGAGAAACCTTTGGTGTGATCTTGCTTGAGATCCTTTAAGCTTTTTGCACCTGGATGCCCATTCCTCTCCCAAGATCTGGGAAATTTTCAGCTATTATTTCTTTAAACAAGCTTTCAGTCTCTTTCACTCTCTCTTCTCCTTCTGAGACTCCTATTATGTAAATGTTAGTTGACTTGATGTCGTCCCATAATTCACTTAGCCTTTCTTCACTCTTTTTCTTTATTTTTTCCTTTTTCTTCTTCTGTCTAATTCAAATGCTATCTCTTTGAGTTTGTTGATTCTTTCTTCTGCATGATTAAGTCTGTTGTTGAAACTCTTTACTCAAGTTTTTAGTTCTGTCATTGTATTCTTCAGCTCCAGAATTTCTGTTTGGTTCCCTTATATGGTTTCTATTTCTTTATTAAACTTTTCATTTTGTTCATGTGTTGGTTTTCTAATTTTGTTTAGTTGTTATCTGTGTTCTCTTGCATTTCATTCAGTTTCTTTAAGATGATTACACTGAATTCTTTGCATGGCAATTTGTAGGCCTCCATTTCTTTGGTGCCAGTTACTGGAGCTTTATTATTTTGTTTTGTTGGTGCCATAATTTGCCTGATTCTCTCTGATCTGTGTAGCTTTGCATTGGTATCTGTGCATTTGAAGGATAAAACACTTCTTCCAGTTTTTACAGAATAGTCTCAGCAGGTAAAGAAACTTCTTTTTTTGATTCCTTAGGCTGATGGAATTACTTCTAGAACCACAGTTGTGCTGATTTCAAGACTGTCTCTGGGTGTGCAATGGGGTCCATGGTTACCATGCTTGTTAGGGTCTTGGTTTGTTGTGGATCCTTTCCGGTACCTGGGTGGATGGAACTGTCTCCACTACCTTGTTCAGTAGGGTGGCACTGGGACAAGGGTCTGCTTTAAATTTCACAGTTGGGTCTTCAGTCAGTGGGCCTATTACCAGGTAAGCAGATGGGTGTGGCTCTTGCCAAGTACCTGGGAGGTCTCCTTCCTGGTCCCAGTATGGGTTCCTAAGTGGGAAGGAATGGCCCTAGCATGTGACTGAGGGGCTGGAGCCAAGCCTTAGGGCTATTTCAGCTTCCAAAACTAAGACTGAGTTATGCCAACATGGCTCCTGAGGCACAGATAGGTGTGTCTCTCATTAGATCCTGTGATAGAGTGGACTGCTCCTTGACTGTGGCTGGAGGGGCTGGATCCAAGTATAGGGCCCTTTCTGAATCTTCTGACATGCAAATATGTATCTTCTGCTGGGTCTCCATGCCAGAAGGACTGTTTGTGGACTACAGCTGGGAGTGACTGGCACTAAGTATATGGCTCTTTCAGGATCTCTGGGGGTACAGACAGAAGTGTCTCCCACAGGGTCCCTGGGACAGCAGTACTGCTCATGAACTGTGGTTGGGAGAAGCTGGAGTAGAGCATAGGGCCAATTCAGGATCTCTGAGGACACAGACAAGAGTGTCTCCTACTGGGATTTTCCACCCTTGGGACTCCTGACAGACTGGCTGTGAGGGGGCTCGAATAAAATATAGAGACTTTTTTAGGATCTCTGGAGATGCAGAAGGAGTGTCTCCTGCCAGGTCCCTGTGCCAGCAGGACTCTTTGTAGACTGTGGCTGGGACAGGCTGGAATTCAGTTTTAGAGTCCTTTCAGGACTCTAATAGTCCTAATCAGGATCTACAGTCTGATTAGGTTTGGTGGGATTGCCTCTAGGGACTCCTGAACCACAGCTGAGAGAGGCTGGAGTCAGTTAATGGGCTACTTCAGAGGCCACAGTCAGGATCAAGTTCTATATGTTTATTACCCAATGCACAGGTTGTGACTCCTCCTGGGTCCCTTGACATACGCTGCTGGTAACAGGACCCAACCAAACAAGCTGTAGTCAAGTCCTCAAGGGTATGGAGCTGTTTCTGAGTCTGTAGCTGGGACATCAGTTAGTGAGTTATCCTATTTAGTGCTGGCCTGAATTGTCAAAATGGCCCTCTTCGATCTTGGACTGCACCAGAGTTTCACAATCTCCTACCTGGATCCCAAAGTTCCCGCAGAGGCACTTCTGTCTGTGGATGGATGCCAAATTGTTGTTGAGAGGGGATATGAGAGGGAGACGTTTTATTCTGCCAGTTTACTAATGTCACTCAAGAGACTCACTTTAGTTTTAAGCACATATGGGCTAAAAGTGAAAGGGTAGAGAAAGATATTCCATCCAAATAGTAGCAAAAACAAAACAACAGCAACAATACTTATTTCAGATAAAATAGATTTTAAATCAACTACTGTCACAAAAGGCAAGAAGATCATTATATAATGAAAAAAGTTCAGTTCAACAGGAAGATATCACAATTACAAATATATATGCACCCAGCATCAACCTACCTACACATATAAAGAAAACATTGACAGATCTGAAGGGAGAGATTGACAACAATACAATAACAGGAAACTTCAATACTCTGCTCTCTATAATCGATACATCATCCAGACAGAAAATCAATAAGGAAACAGCAGTCTTGAACAACGCTATAGAACAAATGGACCTAATAGACGTATACAGAACATTTGATCTAATAGCAGCAGAATACTCATTATTCTCAAGTGCACATGACATATTCTCCAGAATAGATCAGATAATAAGTCACAAAACAGGACTTAACAAATTTAACAAGATTGAAATCATTCCAAATATATTTTATGATTACAATGGACAGAAACAGGACATCAATAATAGAGAGAAAATGAAAAAATTCACAAATATATGGAAATTGAACAACACACTCCTAAACAACTATTGGGTCAAAGAAGAAACCAAAGAGGAAATCAGAAAATATCTGAGACAAATGAAAATGAAAACACAATACACTAAAACTTACAGCATGCAGCAAAAGTAGCACTAAGAAAGAAGTTTATAGCAATAAATGCCCCCTACATCAAAAATGAAGAAAGATCTCAAATCAGTTAGCTGACTTTACACCTCAAGGAACCAGAAAAAGAAGAAGAAACTAAACTCAAAGTTAGCAGAAGGAAAGAAATAAAGAGTATTTCAAGAGAAATAAATGAAATAGAGAATAGAAAACCACTTTAAAATTGATGAAATAGTTGTTTTGTTGAAAAATAAGTGAAATAGACAAACTTCAGCTGGAGTAAGAAAAAAGAGAGTGGATTCATAAATAAAAAATGAAAGAGGAGACATTAAAACCAATCCACAGGAATACAAAGAACATAAAGAACTAGTATGAACAATTATACGCCAACACCTTAGACAACGTAGAAGAAATGGAATGGATAAACTCCTAGAAACATACAATCTACCAAATCTGAATCTAGAATAAATAGAAAGCCTGAGTAGAACAATAACAATTAACTAGATTGAATCAGTAGCCAAAAGACCTCCAACAAAAAAAAGCCCAAGACTACACGGCTTCATGGTTAAATTCTACCAAATGTTTAAAGAAGAATGAACACCAATTTTTCTTAAATTCTTCAAAAAACAATATAAGAAGAAGGAATACTTCCAAACTCATCTATGAGATAAGTATCACCCCAAATACAAAAGCCAGACAAAGTCACCACAATAAAAGAAAACTATAAGCCAATATTTCTGGTGGACATAAATGTAAAATTTCTCAACAAAATACTAGAGAATAGATTTCAAAATCACATTAAAAGAATCATACACCAGGACTAAGTAGGATTTATCCCTGGGTGCAAGAGCAGTTTAGGGTGCACAAATCAATCAATGTGATTCAGCACATTAACAAAATGAAGGATAAAAATCACATGATCATCTCAATAGATGCAGAAAAAACATTTAACAAAACTCAATACCACTTCATGATGAAAATCCTCAATAAATTAGGTATAGAAGGAACTTATCTCAACACAATAAAATTCATTTATGAAAAACCTACAGCTAACGTCATATTTAACGATGAAAAACTGAAAGCTTTTCCTCTAAAATTCAGAACAGGGCAGGATGCACACTCTTTCCTGTCCTATTCAATATAGTACTGGAAGTCTTAGCCAGATGAATTAGGCAAGAAAAGGAAACAAAACAAAAGCAAGTAAAAAAAAAGGTAAAACTCTTATCTGTTTGCAGATGACACCATGTTATATATAGAAAACACTAAAGCCTTCACAAAAAATTATAGAACTAAAAGGTGAATTCAGTAAAGTCTCAAGATACAAAATCAACATAAAAAAAATTAGCTGCATCTTTATACACAAAAAAATGACCTACCCATTAAGGAAATTGAGAAATCATTTCCATTCACAATAACATCAAAAAGACTAAGATACTTAGGAATTAATTAAGGAGATGAAAACCCTTACGTTGAAAACTACAAACATTCAACAAGGATTTTTTAAAAGACAGAAATAAGTGGAAGGACATCCTGTGTTCATTGATTGGAAGAATTAATATCGTTAAAATGTCGATACTATAGAAAACAACCTACAGATTCAATGTAATCTCTATCAAAATCTCAATGGCAATTTTTACATAAATAGAAAAAATAATCCTAAAATTCACTGGAAGCACAAAAGACACTAATAGCCAAAGCAATTTTAAGAAGAAGAATAAAACTAGAGTTATTTCACTCCTTGATTTCAAAACGTATTGCAAAGCTACAGTAATCAAATAGTATGGTACTGGCAATAAAACAGATATGTAGGTCAGTGGAACAGAATAGAAAGCCCAGAAACAACACACACTTATGATCAACTGATCATTGTCAAGGGTGCCAAGATTACACAATAGGAAAAAGATAGTTTCTTTAATACATGGTCCTGGGAAAATTGGATATTCATGTGCAAAAGAATAAAATTAGACCCTTATCTCACAGCATATAAAAAAATTAACTCAGGGTTGGCCGGTGGCATAGTGGTTGAGTTTGCACACTGTGCTTTGGTGGCTCAGGCTTAGTGGGTTCAGATCCCAGGCGCGGACCTAGAACTTCCTGTCAAGCCACACTGTGGTGGCGTCCCACATAAAATAGAGGAAGATCAGCACAGATATTAGCTTAGGGCCAATGTTCCTCACATACACACAAAAAAAATTAATTCAAAATGGATTAAAGACTTAAATGTAAAAAACTTGGAAACAATAACATTCCTAGAAGAAAACATAGAGTGAAGTTTCTAGATATAGAACTGGGCAATAAATTCTCAGCTATGACACCAATAACTCAATTAACAAAAGCAAAAATAGACAAATGGGATAATATCAAACTAAAAAGATTTTACCTAGCAAAAGAACAATTAACAGAGTGAAAAGGCAACCTATGGAATAAGACAAAATATTAGCAGACCATATACCTGATAAGGGGTTAAGAGCCAAAATATATAAGGAATTCAGTTCAATAGCAAGAACATAAATAGCCCAATTTAACAATGAGAAAAGTATCTGAATCGACATTTCTCCAAAGAAGACATACAAATTTCCTTCAAGTATATGAAAAAGTGCTCGACATCAATAATCGTAAAGGAAATGCAAATCAAGAGCACAATGAGATATCACTTCATTCCTGTTAGGATGGCAATTATCGAAAAAACAAAGGACAAATTTTGGCAAAGGTGTGGAGAAAAAGGAACTCTTTTTTTTTTTAAATTGGCACTTGCGCTAACATCTGTTACCAATCTTTTTTTCTTCTTCTTCTTCTCCTTCCCCACAAAGCCCCAGGTACATACTTGTATATTCTAGTAGTGAGAGCCTCTGGCTGTGCTATGTGGGACACCACCTCAACATGGCCTGATGAGTGGTGCCATGTCCGTGCCCAGGATCTGAACCAGTGAAACCCCGGGCTGCCAATGTGGAGCATGTGAACTTAAACACTCGGCCATGGGGCCACCCCCCAAAAAGGGACTCTTGTACACTGTTGGTAGGGATGTGACTTGACGTAGCCATTATGGAAAACTGCATTGAGATTCCTCAAAAAATTAAAAATAGAATTATCTTATGAGCCAGCAATTCCAAAGGAAATGAAATCAATATCTTGAATATACATCTGCACTTCCATGTTCATTGCAGCATTATTCACTATAACCAACATATGGAAACAACCTAAATGTCTACTGATGGACGAATGGGTAAAGAAAATGTGGTATATACACACAATGGACTATAGCCTTAAAAAAGAAGGAAATTTTACTATTTGTGACAACAAGGATGGACAATGAGGACATTATTCTAGGTGAAATAAGCTAGACACAGAAAGTCAATTACTGCATGATCTCACTTATATGTGGAATCTAAACTAGTCAAACATATAGAAGCAGAGAGTAGAATGGCAGTTGCCAGGGGCGAGGGGAGAGGGTCAATGGGTGGTGTTGGGCAAAGAGTACAAAGTTTCAGTTAGGCATAGGTTCTGGAGATCTGCTGTACAGTACAAGACCTACAAATTACAATACTGTATTGTATACTTAAAATTTGGTTTGCGGATAGATTTTATGTTAAGTGCTCTTACCACGAAAGAAAAAAAGACAGCAATGTGAAAAACAAAAATAAAGGGAGTGGGAAGAAACTTTTGGAGGTGATGGATAAGTTTATGGCATTGATTGTGATGATGGTTTCACAGTGTGTACATATCTCCAAATATATCCAGTTGTATACATCAAATATCTATGGTTTTTGTATGTCAATCACACCTCAATAGAGAGGTTTAAAAAACCAAATTTCCTTACCAAACATACTATCTAAAAATTATGGGCAATCCACAGACTGGGATAAAATATTTGAGAAAAAATAAGTGTTATAATATATATGAAAACCAACATGTATCCAGAATATATATTTAAGATTTCTACAACTCAATTGTAAAAATGTTACCAAATGGTCAAATTATTTGTGTTGACTTCAACATTGAAGATAGGCAAAAAGTCAATAACACATAAAAAAGTGCTTAGCATTATTATCATCATCAGGAAAATGCAAGTTAATCCTCTGTGAGGTACCACTATTCTTCTCCTAGAATGGCTGGAGTTTCAAAGATGGACTACACCAAGGGTGATGAGGTTATGAAATACTAGTGCTTTCAAACATTGTTGATAAGAAGATAAAATGGCATATTGGAAAAGTTTGTCAGTTTTTTACAAAGTTAAACATACACCTGCCATATGACCAGGCAGCTTTATTCATAGGGATTTATTTATCACTGTCCATTCAGAGACTAGTACCAGAATGAACATAGCAACTCTATTTACAAGGGCCCCAAATTGGAAACAACCCAAAAGCCATCAACAGAAGATTCAGTAGAGGAATCATAGTATATTCATACTCAGCAGTAAAATGAACTACTAAACTACTGATACATGTAACAACTTGGATAAATCTCACAGTAAAAAATTCAGACATAAAAGAATACATGCTGTATGTTTCTATTTATATGAAAATCTGGAACAGTCAAAAGTAATCTTTGTGGGAAAAATAAAATAGAGAAGTGGTTCCCTTTTTGTGGAAACTGACTGGGAAAAGCTATAAAGAAACTTTCTGGGGTATGTAAATACTCTGTATCTTAAAAGGGGTGTGGGTTACATGCGTGTATGCATTTGTTAAAATTCATTGACTGTGAGCTTACTATTTTTCATTGCACTTTGTGCAAAAGTTATCTAAAAAGGATTTGTAAACAAATATTAAACACTAGCTTGTGGATTTGTTTTACAGTTATATGGTTAGACATTCTGAAACTACCCTGTGTGCATCCTAGCTTTGAGCAAATGAGTAAATATATTGAGAACAAAGGACTTATAGTTTGCTGCTGTTAGGGAGGGAAGTTATAAATGTGAAATGGAAAAATCTAGAATTTTGTCTGTGCCGTTGGATTGGAAAAGGAGGTATCAGTAAGACGAAATGTTTGTGTATCTGTGTGTACATCCTCCTTTGAAAGAAACCAGACATCCTTGGAGGAAATACTGATTTATTCCAGGGTTGAATCAGTAGAAAATAAGCCTAAAACATCTTGTTCCAGAAAGCAAGACAGCTCTCAAAAAATGATGATAACATGGTGATAGAACAGAGGAGCTAGTTTGAAGCAACTTCCAATTGCCAATTCTGGGAGAATTTGAGCATCAAAATAAATAGTGATATTTCTTGATTATCATGGAATAAAGTAAGAACCTATGAAATCACTTATATAAATGAAAAAGGAATAAATAAATGGGGAGAAAAGAATGTTCTTCTTTGTCGTAAAATGCTAAATAATAAACAGAATGTTTGAAGGAGTTATAAAAACATCAATGAATGTTATGAAATTTTAGTGAGAAACAAGATATTTAAGATTCTCAAAGTACCTTTTCCCAAAATATTTATTAATTGAGGATAAAAGTAACTATACAGGCAGAAACTCTGGTAGGCACAACCTTAAACCAATATGGAAATGTAACTGGAATAAACTGCTATTGTATGTCTCTTGATATGATGCGCTGAGAAGGACACATATCACTATCGTAATATTCCTAACAAAAATGCAACTGAGTGTAATCAAGAGGAAACTTAAATTGAGATACATTGTATAAAATAATTGGCGTATACTCCAAAAAATCACAATGCAAGGCTAAAGAACTGTTCAGATTAAAGCAAACCAAAGAACTACATATAGAAGGTAATCCTAGATTTAATCCATACTGGCGGGGAAAATAATAAGACATTATTGGGATAGTTGATGACATTTGAATATGGAATGTGAATTAAATAATAATATTGTTTCAACACTGTTTTCCAATTTTTATAACTCTCAGTGGTTATGTTAAGAGAGTGTCCTTGTTCTTAAGAAAGAAAGAGTGAGTACTTAAGGTTACAGGGCATACATGTCTTTAACTTACTCTCAAATGGCTTATATAGAATGATATGCACACATATGTAAACATGTATGGATAGACCAATCAAAAAAGGAAAAAATATAAACAATGGACGAATCTGGGTAAAGAACATATGAGAATTCCTTGCAAGCCTCTGTGAAATTTTCTGTGTTTGGCATTAGATAAAATTAAAAGTTTAAAAATATAAATAAGGAAATGTAAATGACAGTTTATGAGAGAGGCAGGATGATAAGAGGAACCAATTAGCTTCAGGACAATGGAGTTATTAGTTCTTAAATGTCACGGCGTTTCTTGAGTGTTCATTTTACTAAAGCACAACTTTCGCTTGTGTTTCTCATATCTTTTTAACGTATCATATCACATATAACACACTAAAAATATAGGGAGGATGTAAGAAAAAACTCAGATGAAACATTTGCTAGATCCACATTTTGAAATGTCTTTTTAATTACCTTTATTTTGTTGTTTACCACAGCAAAGAGCTGCTGTAATCCCACTTTAGTATAAAACAAAGATAGAAAATGAGTAATTAATTTCAAGTTACAGATTATAGAAGAAAGTGACATTTCTGCCAGATACAGCAATACTATGAGGTTTGAAAAATCACTTCCCACAACCTCAGATACGAAGTTTCTTTTCTGGGATAGCACATTAGTTTCTCAGTGATATGATTTTACATGTCCTACTTTGTAATACGTTTGTATCAGCTTACATTCTGCCTCTAGTGCCTCCGTGTTTTGTGTTTTTTTAATCAGTGGAAATCTTTTGTATTTGTTTTATCATTCATAATTCATTACCATTCAGCAGTTTATAATAGCAGAGAAAGAAGCCGACTTTCACTCTGTAACTCTCCTGAACAGGCTGATACTGGCTATGTCATGTGATTGGACTAGAGCATGGTCAAATCGTTGTGAACTAGAAAGAAATTTGAAATTAATCTACTAATATCAAGTTTTGAAACTGATCACTTTTGATATTTTGTGGAGAGCTATTTTCTACCTTTGCACTATTGGGGAAAAAGTGTTCAGAAACCACTGCTTGACAAAATTTCCTGGGTGTAGGTGCCTGCCTTGCTAGTGGCTCATAAAGAGCTATTAATTTTCCAAAGGGCTATGTACTATGGGACTTATGGTAAACCTTTTGTCAGAATCTTGACTTTATTGATTGATATAATCAAAATAAAACAAGTCATTTCCCTTCCTTGCTGCTGAGGTAGTCATTTAAACATAAGAAATGTGATACATCTATTGATGGCTGAATACTTTTCTAATGATTATATCTAATTGTGGTGAATAATTATCTTAGAATTAATTTGATTTTAGTGTGGAATAAAACTGAATTTTTCTCAAGATGCTTAACTTTTGTTAAATAAAGAACTTCTTCTGAGATAGGTGCTGAGGAAGAAAGCAGACCTTTCAAATTCTGTATATAAATAATAGTACGCAAAGCAGTTGAAAGCAAGTGTTTTATTTTTCCATGATGAATCCTAACATAATCAGGTTATTCTGCCTGAATTACCACATCTCTCATCTTCGGCCCCATCTAACTAAAAAATAAGTCGAAAGCTCACTATTACTAGTGAGTGACAATTTTCATCAAATCAACTTTAAGCAAAATAACATAACTGTAAATAAAAGTAAAATACATGGTGTTGAAAGTTTATTTCAAATGTCCCATAAAATATTACAATGTTAAAAATGTAAGCAACTATTTTAAATAGTATTTTCAGATGATCATTGCAAATTATCTTGTGCTTACCTACAAACTGATACCTCTAACAAGGTAATATATCCAATGTATGTTGCCAAGCCAAGATTGTTCATTATTTTAACACAAAGCCTACGGTTTATTTGCTTTTTCCTCTTTTTTAAGATATGAATCATGATAAGAAATAAAAAAGGAAACACTAGAACACTTTTCACTTGAGAAAAATTAACTGTAGTAATTTTCATTTTTAGAATTAATGAATAGAATCAATACTTATCATGCCTTCATAATTATTTCAATAATGATTGATTGAAAAATTGTGTCCTATTTGAAAATTATCTTAAGTTTCTTCTTCATCTCATTACAACTAATAATCACATGATACTATGGGTACATATATCTCAACTATCGGTTAAGATAATGACAGAGTAATCAGGTCTGCTCATGCTCAAGGAATTAATATCTGTGCTGACATTACAATTAGGGTCCAACAGCTATATGTTGCTTAGAAATTATCAATGGGTCAAACTTCTCTTCTTTGCTCCTGTCTTTTCTTTCTCCCATTATTCCTTTCCTCTTTCCTCTCTCCTTTCTCCTTAGTTCCTTCTTTCCTTCCTCACTTCCTTTTTCCTTATATATGCATATGATGCCAAAATGTATGTGGAATTTGCTCTAAGTGCTGCCCAAACTGGCCTTAATTATATGAATGTGTTAAATGAAACGTCTTATTCAATTAAATGATGACATCAAGTTTGAGGAAAAATATGTAATTGGAAAAAGATCAAAACTTTATTTTCAATTGGCTCTGGTATTATTTTTAGGAAATTCTTCTTAGAATAAAATGTTCTTTATTTTGCACAAAATTTTATATCAAAGGATAGGCATGATATCACTGTATTAGCATAGAAAACTAGAAAAATAATGACAAAACAATAGGATTTGGGTAAATAAATTATGATATATTTACATATAATGATATTAAAGTATAGAATAATATGTGATTACACGGGAAATGTTTACATTTATTGATAAGTGAAAAATACAGAAAAAGTTAGGTCTAGGTGTGTTTGTTTGTGTTTTGAAGTTTCTCCACTGATATGTTATATATATTAAATTTTTACTATAGAGATAATATAATATATTGTATAGAATTTAAATTTATAGTTTAAATTCTAAAAGTGCAAGTTTCCATCGATGTGAGTGGCAAGAAGTCTAGAGTTTGTCCGGTAGCCTCCTCACCCAGTGTGCTTTCAGCAGTCACCGAAAAACCAAGGAAGGATTCTTGGATTTTCTCTTCTTATGAGAACTGCTTCTACAGTAGTGTAGAACTTCCATGCTCATTGCTCTGAATGTCCTTCTTTGTTGGTACTGGTCCTGATGCACAGTGGTTGTCATCTTTGCAGGCACCCAATAACCTTTCTATCCCTGTACTCATTACAGTGACCCCTGTAGGGTCATTTTTTGGTAAAAAAAATCCTTCCACAAATTCTCCATCCCCTGGCTTTGGCTTAGGTCTTGCTTTTGCAGCATCATCTCCACTAATAGTTACTGTCACAATGTGTGTGGCACAGTTTCACAAACCTTGATCCTCACATGCAGCTGCCAGTGTCATCACCATTTACCTCTAAATATCTGCAGTTAACTGTTCTCTTTGTTGATGTGTTATTTCTAAGACAGATTCCCGTGTTTTAGCCCCTAGTACAGAACACATTTTTTTAGAACACTACAAATCATGGTTTCTGAGACATTGATAGGTGTGAAATAAATTTTGCACATCATCATTAGAAAGTGTTAATTAAAACAGAAAAGTATACAATAGAAAATAATATAGTGCACCATAGTGGGCAAGAGTAAGATTATGTTGTGCAAATTTTGCATGTTAAATTGTTTTTTTTTCTCCAAAGGTATTCTATCACCTATGCCAATCATGGAATAATAATAACAATAATTCATATTACAGACTACTTTAGAATGACATTTTAATGTAATCATGACAATTCTGTGTTAGGACTTTATTAAGCCCATTGTGTCCTCTGAGGAAACAGAAAGTGAGTTTAAATAACTTGCCCCAGGTCACAGTTCTAGTTGGTGACAGATCTGGGACTCAAATCTGTCCCAAACCAAACAATGTGCATAGGTCCTACCAGCAGGCTCATTGCCCCAGAACTCTATGTGACAGTACAGAATTTTGACAAGTGTTCAGTGACGGTTAGAAAACTAGTCTTCCCTAAGCTCCTAGAAGGCTCCCACCACTTGCCACAAGTCAGCCTAAGCCAGTCTTATTTCTGCCCGACACAAGTGCAAATATCACATGGAAAAGAGTTGTTATATACCAAAATCTTGTAACATGTTAACAATGTTTCTAAATTGTGAAATTTTCTTTTTTTGTTTTTCATAATTTTTAACTTTCCTAACATTAATATTTGTAAATAAGTAGAACATAAATGACAAAATCACAGTATACAGAAGTTTAGTGTTTTTTCCTAGTCAGAATATGACAACAACATTTTAACAAAGGGAATTGATATTTACTTTATAGCAAGGGGAATACTGGCTGGGACCTGTAAACATAGAGGCAATCATTTTGCTCGGCGAAGATCCCTTCCAGCCATGCTGGACCAGTTTCCATCATATTGTGAAAAAATACTTATTTGAAGTGGTGCTGTATAACTTTCAGATCTAGACAGATCCCATAATGATGGTGATTGACATCAGAATATCAGATGGTTTTGTCACTTCAAATCATTGTCATATCAGAAGAAATCTAACAGTAGAATAACTCCATTAGTGACAAATGACAAAACCTCCTATGTAGGTTGTAACATGGAAAACATGTAGTTAATAATTCAATAAACATTTATGACGACCTTCTGTGGGTCAGGTACTGTTTTAAGTGCAGAAGATTTTTGCTTAATTTGATACTATAAATGATCCATAGATAAATTTGTTGTTCAAGAGTAAACTATGATTTAAAGAATGAGAAGTATGTATAAAAATAGCTGAATAAGATTTTGTAAATAAACATAATACTAAAATGTTTAAAATATTCCAAGTATAAATAACAGGGAATAAGAGAGAAATAAAATAGAAATGTTAAAATGATAAGAATAACCAATAAAAGTGGGAAAATATCAGAGATATCAGCGATTGTAAGTTTAATAAAATTGAGTAAAGTACTGAAAGTGGAGAAAGTAAAAACCTGTACCAGTGTTAATGGAGCAACAGTCTCCTTCTGCTTGCCACAAAACCAGGCAAAAAGTCAGGAGGCAAGTCAGTGGAATAGAAACAGTTTATTCTTTTTGCCAGCAAAAATGGAAGATGGTGGACTAGTGTCCTCAAAGCCCGTCTTCCCAGAACAAAGACTACAGACCAGTTATACAGGGAAGAGGACTAGCAGGTGTCCATGAAGCGATTTCTGGAATGCCATTTCCTCAGACATCTGGTCTCCAGGAGGGCCTCCAAGGTCTCATCTCATTTCCCAGTGATCTTCTGTTTTTCCTCCCTTATGAGTGATGTTCCTGTTTTTCCAGAAACTGGATATGCATCAGAGACCAGCTGAAGACCCTATAACCTCATTTAACTTAAAGATAATAAGAACAAAGTTTAGTGCCTATGAATAATGTAAAGATTATTGTTTAACTTGTTCTGTTAATGTGAGTGGTGCCAATACCAATTGCATTCTACTCCTGCCTATTCAGTCACTATTCCTTATTTTACCCAAATGTGTGATAATTTGCTGTTACTTCTTTGAGGCATATGCTATTAATTCATTATCATATTTTAAAATATTGATGCATAAACACTTCTGCTGCTAATAATAATAGCATACACTTACCAAGTGCTTATTAGGCTCTGTTAAGTCACTTCGCAAGCATTAGTATTTTTCTAATTAATAATAGTCCTGAGATTATTCTTTTGAAATTTCGGGTAAATGTGTGTGTGCCTGTGTGTGTGTGTGTGTGTGTTATAAATGGATATTATATTCAAAGACTAAAAGAAGCTCATATATAATCAATAAGTTGTATTACATGTAGAATTTATTTACCTATGGCATCTATTAGCTGAAATATATTAAAATTTTATTTAAATGTAAAAACAAAAATATTTTTCTAAAATAAAGGCAGACTCAAAGAGATTTTTTTGGCACTTATAAACTTTGAAACATTAGAGGCTTAAGAGTTTTTATTCTTTTAGTAAAAATACAATTTTAAAAATATTATTAGAAGTGTTATTTTTACCAATAACTATTTCAAGCAAGATACATGGATGTATAGTAGTAATCTTGTTAATAACCTTTATGTAATGCTAATTATAAGAGGTGACATATTTTTAATCAAACAAACAGACAAGCAAAACATTAATGTAACCCCAGGCCCTCCAGAACTAGTTCAACTGACCCCATCCCCTATCAACAGAGTGATTAAGAATTATCTTTCAGAAAAACTGCAAAGTCACTTAGCCAGGGCTTGCGCAAAAGAAGAAACCGTGACCTAAAACGACCTTGGAACCAAAGATCCTCCTCCACACGGAACCAAAGGACGAGGACATGATGGGAACTTGAAAGTCAAACTCTTATCAGAAGCGAGGGGTCCCTCAATCAGGACAATCCAGTGTTAAAATTCCTCCCTCACCTCACCAAAAATGTTTAGAACCCCATCATAAATGTTTAGAACCCTGTCATAAATGTTTAAAACCTTATAAATACTTGAAGCCCACCAATCAAAACCTGTCCCAATAGTATTTCTGCATGCCAGCCTGTTCTCCCCAGCCTCTCAAATTTCACCCCAAATCCTGAATCAAGGAGACAGACCTGAGGGCAGATGCCCTCTGTCTGCTTGCAGATTGATCTTGCAGAAGAAAAGCTGATTTCTCCCTCCAAAGGCCGATGCCATAATTAATTGGCCTGTTTATGCACAACAGGCAGAGGACCCCAATTTTGTGCTGTAACATTAAGGGCAGCTCTTACAGGCTTTTAAAAGTGAATGGAATAACATCATCATCATGGCAGACTAAGAGTTTTCTACCATTTTTCCCCAAAGAACACAAGTTTAGATAATCACCACAGACGAGAGCGTCTTTGTGGAAGTCCAGGAGTCTAGTAGAGAAGTTCCAGCACAATGTTGGAGCAAAAAGTCCAAGACTGGACACATCTAAGAGGTTAAGAGAAACAGTTTCACTTTACCTGTGTAACCCCTCCCCTATAGTGGCACAGTTCAGTGCCAAGAGAGACCTTCTTGGCCCGTGATTTCTCCTGCAGGGAAAAGTGAGTGTGTCGGACTTTCCCAGCTGAGGAGGATGCTGCCCAAGATACCGACTTCGTTCTCACCCCATTCAGAATACTGAGGTGTGATGCACACCTGGGTGTGGGGAGGGGCTGGGAGAGCAGCAGATGGGACTCTGGGAGGGCATTAAAGGGATGTAGATTGTTAAAAAAGGAAATAGGCTGGAAATAGTGTCATTTTGCCCCCATGATAGTAAAATCAGATTTAATTACAGTTTACAGGAATATGAACTTTAAACAGTTAATCTGAAATAGCCTGACCAGCACTAGCAAGATAATCTGCATGATAAAACCCTTGCCCCTCATGTCCACGTCTTCCTAAAAGAAGGTGTCCTGGCCTGAAACAATCCTTTCTTTTCTTTTGCTAATTCCTTCTTGGATCACTCTCCTTCGGACTACAAAAACCTTCCAATGTATACAACTTCCAATGTATACAACTCCTTGTGCCCTTCTAGTTGATAAATGGGATGCTACCTCATTCATGATTGATTTAATAAAGCCAATTAGATCTTCAAATTTACTCCGTTGAGTTTTATTTAAACAGTATTCTACTAACCATGTTGCCGACCCCATCAGTGAGCCTGTCCAAGAGCCACCCTGCCTGTGGATCCCCCCAACTGGCCAACAGGCAGTCTCAATGCTCCTCTCACTTCACCCACCACTCCCTGCCTTCATGACTGGCTCGCTGAGCACTCTCCATGGCAGGGAGAGCTGGCCTTTGCAAACAGCTAGCAGGCAAGTGCAGAAAGCCTGCCTGGCTGTGCAGAACTAGCAGAAACCACACAAAGTTGATCCTCTAGCACCTCCCTAGGGAAAGCAAAAGGGAAGCTGTCAGTATTTGGCCTGACTTGGCAGGACTGAAAGCAGGCGTGCAATTTTAAGAACACCCCCACAGGAGGGAACAACAATTGTGGAGCATTGTTCCCGGAGAAAAGGTCTGAGATAACATCAGAATCCCTAATGGGGCTGATGAAAGGTATTTCTTCCCCAAAGCCAGTCAGTAAAGACTGGAAGAGGTGACTGCTTCTTCAAATGTAATATGGATGTGATACCAAAAGCACAAGCAACAAAATAAAAAATGAACAAGTCAGACTATGGAGAACTAAAAAGCTTCTGCACAGCAAAAGGAAAAAATCAACAGAATGAAGAAGCAAAGTACAGAATGGAAAAAAATGTCTGCAAACAGTATATCAGATAAAGGTTAATACCCGAAATAAAGAAAGCAAATAATCCAACTAAAAATTGGCTCAGGGGCCTGAATGGACATTTTTCCAAAGAAGACATCAAAACGGCAGATAGGTTTATGAAAAGATGGTCAACATCACTAATCATCAGGAAAGTGAAAATCAAAACCACCATGAGATAGCACCTCACATCTGATAGAAGAGCTGTCATTGAAAAGACAAGAGATAAAAAGTTTTGATGAGGATGTGAAGAAAAGGGAACGCTTGTGCACTGTTGGTAGGAATGTAAATTGGTACAGCCACTAAAAAAAAAAAAAGAGATTTCTCAATAATTAAAAAAGGGTGGAGATGAAAAGAAATGTTCACTATCTATATACTTATTTGTTAATGTCAATATTACAAGTAATCAATTGCAACTACATTAAAGACTTTACTGTAGGCTAGATGTCTAAGTCTCTGAGAAAATCAGAATAACCTATGTGTGTCAGCAAAAGAGCTTTCCACTAAAAAAAGTGACCTCGTATCTTGAAGAAAATGGCCTAAAAATTCAAAAATTTAATTCTCTCTCTTTCTATCTGTATAGAACAATAATAGGCATTTTTGAAATTACAAAGACAAGCATGGCAGAAGTGCCCTGACTTCCATCAATATTTATAAATTTAATGATTTCTTGTCTATCTGATATCTAGTATTTAGAAATGCTAAGAACCAGCAAGCCTTCGATTTGACATTTTTTTATTCATATGAAATATTTTTTGTCATAATCTTCTAAATAACCATCTAAAACCACTACGGCAGAAATATAAACATAACAGACAAACACAAAACAAATTATAAATCACAACCACAGTAAATAACACTTCCAGACTCACACGTGAGTATTATTTTTATTTATTTGTCAAATATTTACTAACTTTTACCAGGTGCCAACATTGTAGATATACACGTGACCCCTAATTCAGCTGTTGTTTTAGATAATTTGCCTGTCTGAGTCGGAAAAAAAAAGAATGATTTCATAAAGCTCTGCTATCAAGATGTTAAACTAATGCTTTGATTTCTGAAAATATCTTACCCATTGAGAGGAGAGTAAAAAGAATACAGACCCTCCCATTTTAAAAGGCATATTTCTCAAGTTACATAGAGTGCTTTACTTATGATAAATTCGCATGATGGGTATGAGTAAAATGCAAGTAATACTGGATTCCATATCATTTGTATAATCAGAATCTCTGAGTGAAGGTCCCAGGGATCTTCATTTGAAACAAACACCTCAAGAGATTATTAACAAGCACTGTTTTGAGAACCACTGCTTTGCTCAAGATATTACTGAAAACTACATATATGGTTACTGGAATAGAAGAGAGGAGATGGGAGGATAAAATTGTCCCAATTAAATTTCTGTTAAAATGATAATTCTATCCTCTTTGTTATCTTGAATAAATAGAATTATGGGAAACCAGTTGTATATTTTAACAAATAATTGTATTCTATTTTATTGCATTTTCTGGTGATCAAAGGCAAAAACTTAAGACTTTGGCAAAATCAGAAGTCATTTTCTCCAAGACTGCATTGAATGGTTATGCAAGATAAGCAGAATTTTCACTTAAAATACATTGTATTTGCTTTCATTATTAAAGAATTCTATGATTTTTTTCAAATGTGTAGATTTTTTATTTTAGACATCATATTGGGAGACATTGCTTTTAGGAGTGTCTGAGCATTTGGGTTGAAACTGCTCTGAAATGAGTTGGAGTCTCAATTTGCCCTTCAAATAAGTTTGTCATATGTATCCTTTCTGCTTTTTGGTAGAAAATGCTAGCTTCATGCCTAAATCTGTGTTCTCCTCTTCTTCCTGGGCATGCTGCTAGACTACATTTCTCCCCTTCTGTTGTAATGCAGTGCACTCATATGACTAAATTCTAGTCTATGGAATGTCAGCCAAGTGATATGTGCTACTTTAGGGGTTGATACATTAATGTTTTTCATACATACAACCCTACGCTCTTGTCTTTGTTCAGCTTGATGAATTGGAATCAATATCCAGGGTGACCTTGCAAACCAAGTCTGGGACTCTGGATGACTGTGGAGAAGAGCAACCCACTGTCACATGCAGCCCTTAAATACTGTTAAAAGAGTGAGAAAACTCTTCCACTTTCCTTGAGACATTATATATTCAAAAGTGTGTTTATTATGCCTACTTTACCTAACGTACACACATGGAATTATTGGAAATTCATGGATCATTTAAACAATCTTGTATTAAATCATATTCTCTAGACTAATATTAGCAAAGTATTTTTTGTAAAGAAATTGAGGATAATGAAACCATGATATAGAGCTTCTGCTTGACTAGGGATCTAGAAATCTGGAGAAAGCATCAACCTAAACCACACAGTGGAAACAAGCTGGGCAAACAGCAAGTCTTCAGCTTTTCTTTAACAAATCAGGTTTCTGATGTTGCAGGGCGAGCACTAGACCCAAAAATCTAAAAAGAGACTGGTGCCTGCTTGGAGAAATGAAATTGGAGCAGTCACTTATCCAGGGCAAGATCCATCTAGAAGCCAGAAAGAAGAGTTCAGGTGGGGTGATTGGCGAATAAGTAGAGACAATGTTCACTGACAAGAGAGGGTGAAACTCCCAAAGTCTGCAAATATAGGAAGAGTCCATATTGTCATGCAGCCTTTCTCCAGCAACTCCACCAGGCACTCACAGAAAAGATTGGGAGAGCCCTGAAAAAGTCCCCATCATGGTGCACAGCTGCAGGAGGACAAAAGAAACTATTGTGAGAGGGGCAAGAAATTCCCCTGGGACGCCTCTCCCATATCTCCCCTATAGAACAAAACTCTGATCTATGGGCTCAAGGACAACAAAGACAGTAACCCACGGGGTACTGGTGAAAATCCACTGCAATTGGAGAAAGGGAACAGGAAATAGCACTTGTACTGAGGAAGAAGCAGACATAAGTGTCTGAGAAAGCCATGCCTTGAAAATCCAAGATGCTGAGCCTGCCTATGATTAAGACTTAATCAGAAAAACATAGAATATCCTCAACTCCCACCACCTATACAACTGGGCTAACCAATGTCCAGTAAGAAGTAAATTGCAACAGTGTGACTCCCTCAAAGACGCCCCACAAAAGAAAGACATAAAGCAGAGGGTCGAGCAGACGTTGAGGTTAAAAAAAAAAAAAAAACCTCTGGAAAACCAGGCCCCACTTTTAACACAGATACAGGTGAGGGGATTTGAAGCCCCTGAGGCACTGAGGTTCACCGAAGGAATGAGAAACCTCAAACCCAGCACATCCCACCCTAATTATACTAACTTCTCCCTCACTAAAGACCTGGTGGAAGCAAAACCATGGCTAATAGAAAATATGAAAACTGATCTACTGTCATACAAAATATATTTGTTTTTCAACAACAAAAAATGAGGCATACTAAAAGTCAAAAAAGATGCATACAGTGAAAAGACAAAGCAATCATCAGATTCAGATGACGTTAATGTTGGAACCATCTGACAATAAGACACATGCTGAGGCATATCACATTCAAATTTCTAGAAACACAAAGAAAATGAAAATTTAAATGTAGGCAGAAGAAAAGAGAGTCATTCCACACATAGGAACACAGATAAGAATTATAGCAGTTATCTCTTCAGAAACCATACAAGCTAGAAGACAAGAAATTAATGCATTTAAAGTGCTGAGGGAAAAAATAAAAACAACCAGCATTCTATACCCAGTGAAAATATCTTTCCAAAATGAAAGATAAATGAAGACTTTCACAGACAAACAAAAACTTGGGGAATTTGTTGTCAGTGAACATATACTTCAAGAATATTGAAGGCTAAAGAATATGCTATTAGGCAGATACTTGAAGTACACAAAGAAATAGAGTGTTGGAGTAGAATAAATGAAAGGAAAATAAAATTCTTCTTAAAAATTTCTAATGGCTATCAAAGACAATTGACCCTGAAAAGCAAGTTAGGAACAATAAATCATAGGTTAATAGCATTTTTAAAGTAAAAAGCGTGACAAGAATGGTACAAAAGATGGAACGGCAGAATTGGAAATTTACTGTAATAAATTTCTTATGCTACATGTGAATTTTTATAATTTTATTTGAAGGTAGACTGTTAATAGCGCATATGCAAACAATAAAACAAACACTAAAATTTTTAAGAATGTATAAATAAAAAGTCAATAGAGGAAATAAAATAAAGTCATAAAGACTCCTCAGTTAAATCAGGATAAAGCAGAAAAAGGACAAAATAAACAAAGAAGAAATAGAACAAAGTAAACAGCTTGCATGCTGGGAGAATTAAAAATAACCATATTGGTAATCATATTAAATGTGAATAGTCTAAAGGTACCATCTAAAAAAAAGAGATTGTTAGGTTGAATTAAAAAGCAAGACTCAATTATATGAAACACAATTTAAATGAAAGTCATTGCTAAGAGTGGGAGCAAGCATCTTTAACAGTTCTCTCCTACAGAAAAACAATGAGAAAACTGGCAAAAATTGACAGAATTAACATTTTCAAAACTCTCATTGTAAATAAAAGAGAGCTTTGTAGCAAAAAGAGAAATGTTTCTAAAGAAAATTGGATGAATCTAAGTAAGAATGGTGAATTTTGGGGTGTTACAACGCTCTATTCCTACTCCTTAGCTTCAGTTCTGTGGTAGCCTTGAAAACTAACAGCCAGCAATCATGAAAACTAGTAGCAGAGAAATACCCCAATTTCAAGAACAGATAGGACAACTAGACAGAAGACCAACAAGAAAATAGAAGAGTTGAACAGCACTATAAACCTAACAGAAGTTGTGGAACACTTCACTCGACAACAGCAGAGTATAAGTTCTTCTCAATTATGCATATGACATTCTCTAGAATACACCATATACTTATCTATAAAACACATCTCAATACATGTAAGATGATTAAAATCATACAAAGTGTGTACGCAACTAAAATGGAATAAAATTAAACATAAGACAGAAGGAAATTTGAAATATTCAAAAAGGTCGAAACTAAATAGCATACTCTGAAATTATTGATGAGACAAAGAAGAAATCACAAGGGAAATTAGAAAATAATTTGAGGTAAATGTAAATGAAAGCACAACATACTGTTAACTTAAAAGCAGTGTTCATCAGGAAGTTTAGAGCTCTATTAAAACAAGAATAATCATCTCAAATCGATAACTTAAATTCCATCTCAAGAAACTAGAAAAAGAAGAGCAAAATCAATCCAAAGTAAGCATGAAGAAGAAAACAATAAAATTATTAGAGTAATAATAAATGAAGTACAGAATCCAAAACCAATAGTGAAAAGCAACAAAATAAAAAGTTGATTCTTTGAAAAGGTCGACAAAATTGAAATCCTTTGACTAGATTGAAAATAAAGGAGAAAGTTCAAATTATTAAAATTAACAATGAAAAAGGGAGCATTGCTACCAAGCTTACAGAAATTTTTAAAAAATTACAAAGTATATTATGAATAATTGTTTGCCAACAAATTAGAAAATCCAGATGAAATGGACAAATCCCCAGAAAAACACAAAATACAGAAACTGACTTGACAAGGAATGAGAAATCTGAATAGAACTCTAAAGAGTGAAGTAATTGAATTAGGATTTTTAAAAGTTCCCACAAAGAAAAGCCCAGGACCTGATGGCTTCACTTGTGAAGTCTACCAATGATCTAAAAAAGAATTAACACCAATTCTTTTCAAATTCTAAAAAAATGTAACTGGAGAAAGTGGAGAAAACGCTTTCCAACTCATTCTATGAGGCCAGCATTACTCTGATACCAAAGCCTGACAAAGACATCACAAGACATGACTACTCTAAACCAAAATTTCTTATAAATAGGCATGCAAAAGTTCTCAACAAAATATTAGAAAATCAAATCTAGCAACATAGAAAAAGTGTTATACCTTGTAAGTGAGATTATCTCAGGAACACAACAGGGTTGATTCAACATACAGGTATCAATACTGTACGTCCTCTTATTGACAGAATAAAGAGCAAAAAACACATGATCATCTCAACAGATGCAGAAAAAAAACTGACAAAATCTAACACTCTTTCCTGATAAAGAGAACAAAAACAAAACACTCAACAAACTATGAATAGAAGAGAATTTCTTCAATCTGATAAAGGACATCAGTGAAAAACTCATGGCTAACATCATGCTTAATGATGAAAGACTGAATGCAAGTAGGATGTATATTCTCCCCACTTCTACTTAACATTGACTATACATTCCTGCCATGGCAGTTGCCCTCGAAAAGAGAAAAAAAGGCACTCATATTGGAAAAGAATAAATAAAACTATCTCCATTCGAAGAACTACCGAACTAATAAAAAAGTCAAGCGAAGTTGCAGAATACAAAATAAATATCCAAAAATCTTGAAAAATAAGAAGTTGGAAGATTCACACTTCCTGATTTCAAAACCTACTACAAAAGCTACAGCAATGAAGATTGTGTTCTACTGGTATAAAGATAGCCATATCAGTCAATGGAAAAGAATTGAAAGTCCAGAAATAAATCCATACATCTATGATCAGCTGATTTTTAATAAAGACCCTGAGACCATTCAATAGGAAAAGAATAGTTTTTTTCAACAAACGGTGCTGGAACAACTGGGTATCAACATATAGAAGAGTGAAGTTGTACTTCTACTTCATACCAGATAAAAAATTAACTCAAAGTGGTTCAGACCTAAATGGAAGACCTCAACTATAAAACTCTTAGAAGAAAGTATAAGTGTAAATCTTTGTGTCTTTGGATTAGGCAATGATTTTTTAGGTATGACACTTAAAGAACAAGCAGCCAAAAAAAAAAAAGACCAGCCCCAGTGACCTAGTGGTTAAGTTCGGTGCACTTCACTTCAGTGCCCAGGTTCTGTTCTCAGGTGTGGACCTATACCAGTCATTTATCAGTGACCATGCTGTGATGGCAGCTCACATACAAAAAGAGGAAGATTGGCAACAGATATTACCTCAGGGTGAATCTTCCTCAGCAAAAAAAAAAAAAAAAAAGAGAGAGAGAGTGATAAATTGGGCTTCATGCAAATTAAAAGCTTTAATGATTCAGAAAACACTATCAAGAAAGTTAGAAGACAACCCAAAGAATGACAGAATTAGAGAAAATATCTGTAAATCATAAACCTGATATACCTCTTTTCCAGAATATGTAAATAACTCTTAAACTCAACAATAAAAAGACAAATAATCCAATTAGAAAATGGGCAAAGGATTGAATAGACAATTCCCCAAAGAAGATATACAAGTCATCAACAAGCACATGCAAATGCATTCAACATCCTTAGTCCTTAGAGAAAATCAAAAAAACCTCACAATGACATACTGTTTCACTCCCACCATGGCTGTTATAAATTTAAAAAATTAAAAAAGGAAAAGAACAAATGTTAACAAGGGTGTGGGGATATTAGAACTGTGGCAATTTAAAATGCAGAATTGGAACGGGTGGGCATTGTGCAGCTGCTTTGGTAAACAGTCTGCAGTTCCTCAGTAAGTTAAGCATAGCGTTACCATATGAACCTGTGCTTCCACTCCTAGGTACACAGGCAAGAGAACTGAAAACATATTTTCACATATAGACTAGCACTCAAAAGTTCAAGGCAGCATTATTTATAATAGTAAAAAAATGGCAATAACCCAAATTTTAGTTAACTGATGAATAGAAAAGCAAGCATTACACATATACAAATGGAACATTATGCAGCCATAAAAAAGAATTAAGTAATGATTCAGGCTATTATATAAAGGAACTTTGAAAACATATGCTAAGTGAAATAAACCAGCCACAAAGGCCGCACACTGTATAATCCTATTTATAGAAAATTTCTAGAAACTGGAAAATCTATGGAAACAGAAAGTAAAATAGTGGAGTGACTGCTAATGTGTATGGGATTTCCTTCTGTGGTGATAAAAATGTTCTGAAACTTATGATTGCAAAGCCTTATGAATATACTAAAAAACACTGAATTGTGTACTTTAATAGAGTGAATTTTATGGTATGTGAATTATATCTCAATAGAAAAAAAGGGAATGGACACATTAAAAAAAAAAGAATGGACAAATTTACAATTGCAACAAAAAGAATAAAATACCTAGGAATAAAATAACCAAAGAGGTGAAAATCTGTACAATGAAAACTATAAAACATTGTTGAAAGAAATCAAAGAAGACACAAAGAAATAGAAAAATATTCTGTGGTCTTGGATTGGAAGAATTAACATAGTTAAAATGTCCATACTTCCTAAAGCAATCTACAGATTCAATGCAATCCCTATTAAAGTTTCAACAATATTTTTCACAGAAATAGAACAAACAATCCTAAAATCTATATGGAACAACAAAAGACCCCGAATAGCCAAAGGAATCCTGAGAAAAAAAGAACAAAGCTGGAGGTATCACACTCCCTGATTTCAAAATATACTACAAAGCCATAGTAACCAAAACAGCATGGTACTGGCACAAAAACAGACACACAGATCAGTGGAAGAGAATTGAGAACCCAGAAATAAACCCACACATTTATGGACAGCTAATATTCGACAAGGGAGCCAAGAAAATATAATGGAGAAAGGAGAATCTCTTCAATAATTGGTGTTGGTAAAACTGGACAGCCACATGCAAGACAATGGAAGTAGACTATTATCTTACACCATGCACAAAAATCAACTCAAAATGGATTAAAGACTTGAATGTAAGACCCGAAACCGTGAAAGTTCTGGAAGAAAACATAGGCAATACGTTCTTTGACATTGGTCTGAGCAGCATATTTTCAAGTCCCATGTCTGATCGGGCAAGAGAAACAGAAGAAAAAATGAACAAATGGGACTACATCAAACTAAAAAGCTTCTGCACAGCAAAGGAAACGATCAACAAAACGAAAAGACAACCTAACAATTGGGAGAAGACATTTGCGAACCATATATCAGATAAGGGGTTAATATCCAAAATATACAAAGAACTCATACAGCTCAACAACAAAAAAACCAACAATCCAATTAGAAAATGGGCAAAAGATCTGAACAGAGATTTCTCCAAAGAAGATACACCAATGGCCAACAGGCATATGAAAAGATGCTCAACATAATTAGCTATCAGGGAAATGCAAATCAAAACTACAATGAGATATCACCTCACTCCAGTCAGAATGGATAGGAAACAACAAGTGTTGAAAGACAGGAAACAACAAGTGTTCCAGAGGATATGGAGAGAAGGGAGCCCTTGGACACTGCTGGTTGGAGTGCAAACTGGTGCAGACACTATGGAAAGCAGTATGGAATATCCTCAGAAAATTAAGAACAGATCTACCATATGATCCAGCTATTCCACTGCTTGGTATTTATCCAAAGAACTTGAAAACACAAATGCATAAAGATGCACACACCCCTGTGTTCATTGCAGCATTATGCACAATAGCCAAGACTTGGAAGCAACCTACGCGCCCATCAAGGGATGAATGGATAAAGAATATGTGGTGTATATACACGATGGAATACTACTCAGCTATAAGAAATGATGAAACCCTGCCATTTGTGACAACATGGATGGACCTTGAAGGTATTATGCTAAATGAAATAAGTCAGAGGGAGAAAGTCAAATACCGTATGATCTCACTCATAAGTAAAAGACAAAAACAATGACAAACACACAGCAACAGAGATTGGATTGGTGGTTACCATAGGGGAACGGGGAAGGGGAGAGGACAAAAGGGGTGATTAGGCTCACACGTGTGGTGATGGACTATAATTAGTTTTTGGGTGGTGAGCATAATGTAATCTACACAGAATTAGAAATATATTACGACATACATCTGAAAGCTATATAATATTATGATCCAATGTTACTGCAATAAAAAAAGGTTGGACAAAGAAACAGTATACAAACACAAGACAAAATAAAGCTGGAATTGCTGTATCAATATCAAAGTGACTTCAGAAGAAGGAATATTATTAGGCATACAGTAAATACCACAAAATGATAAATGTCTACTATCCAATAATACTTAAAAAACCTATATGTGTTCTCCCCCAGAGTTTCTAATATGTGAAATAAAGAAATGACAGAAATGAAAGGAGAAATAAAAAATGTACAAATATATTTCAATATTCAACCCTATTCTCTCAGTAATTCATAAAACAAGTAGGCAGAAAATCAGTATGGCATAGATGACCTGAAAAAAGATATTAACCAACTTCATCTATATGCCTTTATATTATACTTCACCCCAAGCCAGAATGCATGGTCTTCTCAAGGACACAGGAATATTCACCAAAATCATCCATAGGTTGGCCCCTCAACAAAACTTTACAAATTTAAAAGAGTACAAATAATACAAAAAAGATTCTCATACAGTAACAAATTAGAATATATATAAATATCTGGAAAAACTAAAAATATTTCAATATTTGGAAAATAATAAATTTTTAAGTAACAAATGTGTTAAAGAGGGAATCTGTAAAGAAATTAAAATATATTTTGAATCAAATGAAATTGAAAACACAGCATACAAAATTTGTCAGATCCACCTAAAATAGTGTTTAGAGGAAAATTTATAGCATCAAATGCTTATATTACTGAAGAAGAAAAATCTTACTTAAATTGATAACTTAAGTTTCCACCTTACCAATGAAGAGAAAAAAGAACAAGTTAAACCAAAGCAAGCAGAAAGAAAAAAATAAATTTAAGAACACAAGGCAGTGAAACTGAAAACAGAAAAACGATACAGAACATCAACAAAACCAGATGCTGTTTCTTTTATAAAAAGTCAATAAAATTGATATAACTCTAGCTAAACTGAACAAAAATTAAAGAATAAACATTATCCCAGATCCCAAAGTCTGACACCAAGATAGTACTATAACAAGAGAGTACTATAATGATAACAACAGAGTACTATAAATAAGTATATGCACATAAATTCAACAATTTAGATGAAATGGACCAATTTCTGAATAGAGAAAAGCTACCAACATTCAATCAAGATAATCTCATTAATGCCAAGAACATGCAATTGGGAAAGGATAGTTTCTTCAATAAATGGTGTTGGGAAAACTGGATATCCATGTGCAGAAGAATGAATTTGGTTCCTTATTCATAACATATACAAAAATCAATTCAATATGGGTTAAAGACTTAACAATAAGACCTGAAACTGTAGACTACTAGAAGAAAATATGAAGGAAAAAATCTTTTGACATTGGTTTGGGCAATAACTTTTTGGATATGACCTCAAAAGCATAGACAATGAAAGTAAAAATTGGCAAATCAGACTGCATCAAAATAAAAAACTTATGCATAGCAAAGGAAACAACCAACAGAGTAAAGAGACAACCTACGGAATGGGAGAAAATATTTTCAAACCATATATCTGATAAGGGGTTAATATCCAAAATATATAAGGCACTCAAAAAACTCAAAAGCAAGAAAATAAACAGCCTGATTTAAAAATAGGCAAAAGACTTGAATAGACATTTCTCAAAAGAAGGCATATAAATGGAAAACAGGCATATGAAAATGTGCTCAACATCACTAATCATCAGGGAAATACAAATAAAAACCACAATGAGATATTTCAAGAGATAGCAAGTGCTGATGAGGAGGATATGGAGAAAAGGGAACCCTTGAACACTGTTGGTTGCAATGTAAATTGGTGCAGCCATTATGGAAAATAGTATGGAGATCACTCAAAAAATGAAAAATAAAACTACCATATAATCCAGCAACGACACTTCTGGGTATACATCCAAAGGAAATGAAAACAGGATATTGAAGAGATATGTTCACTCCCATGTTTATTGCAGCATTATTCACAATAGCCAAAATGTGGAAACAACCTAAGTGTCCATTGACATATGAATGGATAAAGAAAATGTGTTATATATTTGACATGATTTTTCTCTTTTGTGGCTGAATAATATTACATCATGTATTGTGACAAAATGAATGAAACTGAAGGCCATTATGCCAAGTGAAATAAGCCAGACACAGAGAGACAAATCTTCATGCTTTCACTTATATGTGGAATCTAAAAAAGTCAAAACTCTTAAAAACAGAGAGTAGAATGGTCCTCACCAGGGGTTGGGGGAGGGGGTCTGGGGGAAATGTTGATCACAGGATACAAAGATTTAGATATGCAGGCTGAAGAAGTTCTGGAGATCTAATATACAACATGGTGACTATAGTTAACAATATTTCATGGTACACTTGAAATTTGCTGAGACTAGATCTTAATTGTTCTCAGTAAAAAAAAAAGGTAACTGTGAGGTGATGGGTATTTTAATTACATTGATTGTGGTAAACATTTCATGATGCATATGTATAGAACATTGAACACCTTAAATATACACAATTTTCATTTGTCAATTGTATCTGAATAAAGCTGGAAAAAAAAGACAATCTTATTAAAGAAAGTAAATTTGTAATTATAACCTTTCAGCAAATAAAATATCAAGCCCAGTTGGTTTCCTGGCAAATTCTATCAAACATTTAAGAAAGAAAAAATACCACAGCAACACCTCCTCTTCCTGGAAAAGAAGAGGAGGGGACGCTTCCCACTCATTTTGTAAGTCCAACATTATCCAAATATCTAAATGAGTAAAGACATTACAAGAAAGGTAAACTGCAGAGAAATAACACTCATGAGCATGACTGCAAAATCATTAACCAAATACTAGCAAAATACATCCAGAAATATATAGAAAGGAAACTACATCATGATCAGCAATCAATACAATCTATCATATCAACAGCTTAAAGTAAAAGCACATGATCATCTCAATAAATGCAGAAAAAGCATTTGACAAATTCGACATTCACACATGTTGGATCTATGTACTTGACAGCCATTCAATAAATGTATGTTGACTGAATAAATTAAACTGCTCATTAAAACTATGACAATCAGAGGAAAAGAAAATAAACAACTTTTGCAGGAGATAGCTGCAAAAAGAGACAAAAAGTAAAGCCATAATATTGGTCACAGAGTCATGACAAAGTATAAAATAAAGCCATAGAAGTCAAAGGAGAGAAATTTCTTTCAAGAAAGGTAACCAAGAGTAATGAGTTGCAGATGTCTTTAATTATAAGAACTGGACAAAATATACTTGAAAATTAGGAGATCCATGGTGACACTCATAATACAATTTCCACAGAATCTAAAACTCAAAAGACTGAATCAATAATGAGACAAGTTATAGAACACCAATTAAAGAATTTTGACATAAAAAATGAAAACAAAATAATATGTTAAGTAACCTTAGGGTTGACTAAGTGTTTATTTTTTCATTTCATTCATTCGAAAATAAAGGTTTCCAAGCATATTTGAAGGCAGGTGTAATGGCTTAGTTTGAAGATTGGCAGTAAGTGAAGACACTTCAAGAATATGGGAGAACATTCAGAGTGATAACACAGGAAGAATAAGTCATTTAGATGAGGAAGGATGTCACCTTGTCCTCTGAGAGAGGAAAGAAATAATATTTCTTATACTATATGACGTATATTTCTTATGATATAATACATATATTTTCAGAGGAAGAGGGGCAAAAGAATCATACCTGATAGCTTTTATTAAATCTGTGGACACAAAATCTACTGAGACTCAACAGGAAAAGAAACTTTGAAATAATTTTAAGTATTTTTGAATTCCCAAATATATTAGGGAAAAATCATATGATGATTAAAATAATTTTCAAATGCACTGAGGTTTCCTTTAAAATTACCATGGCTTCTTTGGAGTTTGTTTAGGAGTAGACCACTTCAGGAAGTTCTGCAAAATTTTATAGCAATGACCCATAGCTCAAAAAATAATGCAGAAAAGATAAAACATCTGATTTAATGTGTTCATTTTAGTGAAGAAAGACTTAGAAAACAGGTATTTGTATGGCAACTGGCTTTCTATAGAAAGCAATTTGGGAAAAATATTTTTAGAGCTAGTTCTTCATAAAAGAAAAACAATTAATTGTATAAGCAATTATATTGTAAAAGCAATAAATTTTAAGACTGACACAAAGTGGTGCGTGTTTTGAATGATATATTTGTTGAAAAGAGACATTTCACTAGTTAACTCATTATCTTTCATGTCTCAGTAGTCACACATTGAACGATTAAATAAAATTGATGCTATAGCAAATTTTCGCAGTGCAAATGACTATAGTGAAATTGATCTCAATAGTGAATTAAATGGAATCAATGCTGTATTTCACCAAAGAATAGTATATTTACTAATCTTAAAGTAAACTGAGTTTTTTTGGAAGAAAAGTACACAAGAAAAAACTTAGTATGTAAACAACAACTCTGTATCATAATACTCAGAAAATGACATCCATAACTGAAGAAATGAATGCATAAAATGACTGTTCGTATGTGTTATGTATACTCAGAAAGAATTTTGGTTTTTTGCATTTAAAATGAAAAAAGAAAGCTCTTGTCTTAGCTACTGTGTTGAAACTTATCATTTGTCTGATTCTAACGGTGATGGATTATTTAACACCATCTTCACAACTCCAGCACATTCTAGCCTTAGCCTAGAAACATTTGTAATGAAAGATAATTAAGATAATTTGGACTGTGCCACCAACACGACAACCCACAACGTTAAGTTATCTTACTTAATCAATGCACCAGCAAGGGAACAAAGGCCTTATAATGTTATCCAACTGATTCAGGAATTTTTCATGCAATTGTGATAAATCTTCCTTCTCTTTCTAAAACATTACCTTGTTAGCTACTGGCTAAAATGGTCTCTATGTTAATATCTCACAGTCAATTCTGTAACCTTTCTTGGGGAATTCATTTCATTGACTTCAGTTGTGACTGAGCAAAGGACTATTGATTCAGACCCCAAAGACTTAAGGTAAAAACTTTTCACAGACCTTATACCTAATTGCATTGTCCCAATTCGTTGCAATACATCATTCAACCTTTGAAATAAAGATTTATTCATAGAAGACAATGAACATCATTTTCATGCTGGCCAGTATTCGAAGCTTTAGATCTAGACCAATGTGGTTTTACAGATCTCTTTGAGGTCCCTTTAATAGTGTAAATTCTGCATCAAATCAATATCACACACATATGGAGACTCTTGGCTATCTATCTCGACTGTTGACAATCCATATTCTAGATACAAAACACAGATTTTGGTTTGTTTTTATTTGAAACAGCTATAAATTGATTAGATACAATCTCAACCAGGAAAAATTTAGATATAAGCCTGGAAATGATGCAAAACTCTTAAAGAAATCTGAAGAAATTTATTCCTCAAGGCCTTTTAGATAAAACAAAGTAAAACACAAACAGCAAAATGTAACCATCCCAAATCTTACCTCATTCTGATTTAATCTCAGTCAAATAGACTAACTTAATCTTTGAAATTGTCCCAATTTTCAGCGACAGGAAAATTACTGGAAAAAGAAAGTACAATTTCATTATTAATATCAGGATCAAATAAGTTTTTTTTAAACTTTCTTATTAAGCTAAAGTAACAAATAAACACCAAATCTGCCTTAAAACAAAACTGGCATATTTCTTGTTTGTGTTACCTGCCCACTGAAGCTTGCCTAGGAAACTACGCCCCAATTTTGCTTCTCTAAGTAAACATTAAAATTAGATTACTTATAATAATTTTATCTAATTGTGCATGAGGTATTTTTTCATCTTTCCAATAAACTTTCCATCATCTTAAAAGCCTTCCCTTGTTTTCTTCTTCCTTAGAATACATGCAGGTTGTGAATAAAATGAAATGGACTTTTTACCACTCCTCTGCCATTAATTTCTGCTACTGGAGAGTGGCCATTTATAAAGCTACAGTTTTCTAAATAATCAGCACTATTCTTCCTGGAGTTGCCAAAAGCAGTCTTTGAATTCAAAGACCATCTAGCAAAATCTTGCTTAGCTGTGAAAATAAGCCTGAGGATGCTCCACCAAGCATACAGCCAACTAGCTAAATCATTTACTATAATCCACAACAAAGATGCTTTTAAATAGAAAAGCAACTGAGTTGGAAACTTTTCCTTATGAGCAATAGTAGCAGCAAGGCAAGGGCAAACAAATGAAAGAGGTCTGCGCACTAGCTCACAGAACCGGAGCAGTGGAGACATTGTGATGTGTAACAATGTAGCACTAGTGCTCAGTTTCAAAGGATGTATATTGGAATAGTGCCTGAAAATACCATTATTATTCTAAAGCTACTTATGTGCTACTTCACTAGCAGTAAGAATTATTGATATCATTGAAAATGACAGCGCAAATAGTAACTTATGTGCTGAAATGCCTAAGCATGAAGCTTTCTTGCTTGTGTGGGCTGGCTGTAATATTGATAGAAAACTGATTTTCCTTGTTGACAGATTATTTTAAGGGAAGAAAGATGCAGTTCCATTTTCAGCAAATGTAGCATATGAAAATCATGATACACCCAGGAAGTGCAAATAATGACTATCATGTGGTTGGTAAAATAAACCCTGTTGTAAAAAATAAATTAAAAAATTAAAAATAAATAAGTTTTTAGTCACCTTTGCTGCCCTGACAAGAGTGTTCTTTGTGAGTGGAGGAAAAACGGAAAGTGTCACAAGCCTTATTATGCAAAATAACATAAAATATCATTAAAAGAAGTGCATTCACTCTTGGAGAGGCAATATAAAACAGAGACTAGGAGACAGATTTGGAATCAGAAATGTTTAAAGTCACAGATTTTCCACTAACTAGGGAGTGATATCATGTAAGTTTCTCCACCTCTCTAAGATTTAAGGTCTTCATCTGATAAGTGGGGTATTAATATCTTCTTCATTGTGTGTGAATATTTAGTAAAATGCTATAAATGTAAAGCCAGCACATTGCTTGATGAAGAGTCAGTAACTTAGAATAGCATAGGATGACCGAATGGCCACTCAGCTAGGGGTCAATAAACCTTGGTTTATTCCAATTAGAACATTAAGTCAATGTCTTAGCTTGACTCCAAATCACTCATTTCCCTTACAAGCAAACTATAAGAGAGAAGGTGAATAAGAACATTCATTCATTCCTTCATGTTTTCACTCATTCACATTCTTCTACTGAGCACTTCCTATGGGGTAAGCATGGGGCACAATGGATACAAGGATGAATAATGCAATAGTTTCTCTCCCTCAGAGACTGACTGTCTAGTGGGGGAGTCTGAGAAGGCAACAGAGCAAGTAGCATGCAGCAGGGTAACCATCTTCACAGAGTCCTGCTTGAGTCCAGATAAGGGGTTAACTAAAACTGCCAGGAAAGTCAGAGCTTACTTAATCTATGAATGCTGTGTGTACTGGGTCTTTAATGTCATTGAAGAAGAGGAAGAAGGGACATTGAATGACTTTCCAGAAGGAAGAACAAATGCAAGGTCAGCGATGAGGGAATGACACCATTGAATTAGCAGGGCAATGTGAGCTCGGTCCCACAATTGTTGAATGCGTGAGTCCAACCTAGCCTGGAGGTCTCTTTTAAGGAGGCACTGTGGGAAGCTTCATCACAATTCCTGAATAGGAGCTTCAAGTTGAGATTTGGAAAACTATTCATGAAGACTTGGATGAGATGGTTGGATAAATAATAAAATCACAGCTAAGTCTTGGAAGACAAATAGGAAGGTACTGCAGTAGGGGACAGTGTTCTCCATCCTGTCAATCTTTTGAAGAACTCTGGGATTCTGATCAAATATCAAGTCAATAAGGTAAAATGGACACTTGTTAAATGTTTGAAAGAGAAACTGTGGTCAGAAGGATAGGCACAATGCAAGGAGGCTAAATTTACCTCTGAATCCTCTGGGCAGATGAGTAGTATTATACTTCCAGGCCACATTGCATAAGCTGGAAGAGGGAATGTAAGAAAGAGAGGCTCTCCTGTAAGTACTGACATGGTTATCGGTAATGGGCAAGACTGTTACCACCAAGAAAAATGATAAAACCATAGCTCTGTTTTTCAAAACTCTTAACTCTATAATTTCTTTTAGATGACTGGCTTTTATCTCTTCCCCAAACAGACAATCTGTAACTAAAATAATTCACTTTATCTCAAAAAATAAGATAACAGGTAGGTAAGGTATTTGTAACATTCATCTTCCCATTCTATTAGGAATTTATAAGGTTTGACCTTGTAAATCTGTTCTTAATAAGCTCTTGTTTAAAACCCAGCTTGTCATTTTTTCTTTATTCACTTTATCAGCTACAAATCAAAATCAAGCCATAGATTCTCCTCATCGTCTGAGATCCCAATTACCACTCATTCTTTCATCCGAAGTGAACATGATTGTGATGCTTAGCAATCTTAGCAATTATCATGCGGGAGGGAAGGTGAATTATTCTGAGATGATCCTTAGAAAGGAGGGAATTTGTAAAAACCTGTCTCTTATAACATTCTGAGAATTCTAAAACATCAGAACTACTTTTTTCTAACCTAGAGAAAGGAAGGTTGTGGTTTTGAAATGCAAAAACCAGTCTCTTCCTTGAAGCGTATGTGATGGTTAGTGTAGCATCATGCTGACTAAACAAATCTCTGGAAACCATAACATCCCACATTTTCAATACCACATGTCATTGATAGCAACCACACACTAGATTTCAGGGAAGTGAAGTTCAACATAAAAACAATATTTCTTATCTTTTCACTTCTCTAATATTGTGCTAACAATACCCCTGAACACAATCACTGTCCTGTCCACGTGGAGATTTAAGGTGTAAAATTATCATCAATGTATTCTTATCTTGGTCCCTACCATTAAATTAATTAAACTTTACCTGTGATGTCTTATTCTGCATGAATTTCCTTTTTTTAACCCTAAGTAATAAATTTTACTTATTAAAAAAGTGACTACTCCACTGGGAATGTCATGTGTTTACCAAACTCTTAGGGAAGATAGTTGTGTCATAAAATGCCTTGCCAGAATTAGTCTCATGGGAACATATGTGCCTGTTGTGGAATAACATTTTAGGGGTGTAACTAAATATGCTAACAATATTAAGATGAAGTTGGGGGTCAGAAGAGAAACAAAAGTAAACAAACACACACACACTCATATATTTTAAAAATCATAAACCATTTTCCTATAGCACTTTGCTATAATAGCCCAATCTCTAATTCAATTTGAAGTCATTTGTGTTTTCATTTTTTAAAATTTTTAAATTATTAAAGTTGAATCAAATTACATGCCTATCCTCACTCATCATAGCATCAGTTGTCATGTAGTTTGCCTTCCTTTCACTTATCATGCACAATTCTGTCTGTGCTCCTAGTTAAGTGCAATCCTCTATGTGTGCATAGATTCCATTTCTTGTCACCTACTCAAGGACACCAGGACATCACATCAACAATTTCTTTATCTTTCTTTTTCATCATCAATTTTACCTTTTCTGTCTACCAGTATGAAAACACACTGCTATGTCATGATTTCAAAGAACCAGTAGTCAAACAACAAAACAGAAACTCTTTTTGGCACTCCTACCCTCTTCAACTTCTGCCCAATTTTCTTATTTTCATTCACAGCAATGATCCTCAAAAGTATTCTTTTCTATCCACTTTCTTCAATTTTTCTTGTTACGCTCTCTTGACCTCTTGTCAGTGGTCCTCACAATACTCAACCTAGTGGTCAAATGTCAGTACTATTCTTAGTGAACTATCAGCAGCATTATTTTTTCTTTCTTAGAAATTCTCTTTGGCTTCCAGAACAGCACACAATCTTGTTTTCCTCCTGGATTTCACCTGCTCTGTTTTATTCTCCTTTGTCAATTTTTGCCAGCCTAGGTCCTTAAATTTGGAGTTCTCAGGCCCCAGGCCTCAAAGATTTTCTCTTTTCTACTATAGTCACTAACTTGGTGATCTCTTCCAGGGGTCTGGCTTAAACCACTAATTGCACAATTGGACAATGAATATTTGTACCTTTGTAACCCCAGTGTAGATTTCTCTGAGGTGCTTATTTCATAACCACCACAGAGTGAAAAATATTGTTTACAGGTTAGGTAAGAAGAGGAATAAAAATTGACCACAAGATATAAAAAGAGGAAGTCTTGATATATATTATTTTAGGGTACAGATGAGGTTGAAATTCTGTTAAGAATCAATTCAGGAGGAAAAGAATTGGAGTTAGTAAGCACTGAGAAATAGTTCAAGGAGTTTTTCTATAAAAAAGAGTGGAAAATGGGGTAATTCCTGCAAAAGAGGGATTTTTATGATGAGAATACTACAAGACAGTGTTCCTCGTGCATATGGAGAATTGGAAGATATTTCGACTTAATCAATTTGGGGGCTTTGTCAAATTAGGAGGAACTCCTGAAAATTAAATGTACAAGATATATTTGTTGAAATAACTAATTAAATTTAAATTCTTCATAAATACTAACAAGAAATGATTTCCAGAAAGAATGATGTCATTGCTTAGCAGCTTTAAGTTTAATTGAGTAAATGAGGATGATGGGATAAAAATATTAAGCATTTACCATTGTTTTGTAGAATAATTCAAATATGTGAAAAACTGATATAAAATATTCACCAGGTTGGTACAAGTTATACTTTAAAAACAACGTCAGTGCATTTCCGCTTTGCTTTTTTGAATGCTATTTTTATATATCTATTTTCACTGTTTTTTAAATTCTATTCATTTTACATATGTTTTTCTTCTATCTATTCCTAGAACTTTAGTAAATTCAACATTTTATTTTGGTTTTTCCAAAACACTGACTTTTTATATCTTTGTTAAAAAGTTGTATTTGCTGTAAAATAAACAGAGTGTAACATAATGCAGCAAATTATGATGGACCTGACATTCAGACTCTTTAGGAATAAAAAGAAAAAGAGTTTACATTAAATAATCTACTTAGCAGATGACACGTCTAGCCTCTAACTGACCTTATAGACACAACGATCAATTGTACAATTTATCATATTTGAGAAATTACTTTCACATGTATAATCTTAATTGATCTTCAAAATTATTTAGTGAATAAGATTTTAATCTCTATCTTACAAATAACAATTTCAGTTCCGCTTTTAGTCACAAAGTTAATAGACTTGGGATCAAATTCAGGTCCTTTAACCTCAGCACTCTTTTTACTAACATTCCTGATGATTAGGCTCCGTCCTTATCTGGATTAGAAAATTTCAAAGTCCTATTATAAAGAAGCTGTCATGGTTTTCCCTTTTTACTTCTTCCTTGTATCTTTAGCTGCTATATCTGCTTCTGTATCCTTAAGAGTTCCAAAGACCTCATGAGTGATTACAGAAAATATGAATGTTACAAAGGGCAGACAACACTCATTCAAGGGCAAAACAGGCACAAAGGGTTCTTCTCCTACAAATTTATCCAGAATCTTGAAATGAGGCAATCTAATGTAAATTATTTTACATTTTTTCAACATAAATGTCACATTTAGTTGATAGAAATTTATTTTTATTTTGAATTAGTCATTGGGAATAACAATATTTTCAGGGACAAAATGGATAGGTTAGGTAGATTTTTTTTTGTTTTTTTTTGTTTTTTGAGGAAGATTAGCCCTGAGCTAACATCCATGCACATCTTCCTCTACTTTATATGTGGGACGCCTACCACAACACGGCTTAATAAACAGTGACTGGCCTCTGTGAAAGGATTTTTGAATGAAAAAAATTTTAAATGCTGATTATAAACAATTGCAAGGTTCTCCTAACTTTTTGTTAAACAAAGAGAAGTCTCTAAAGTCATCCCAAAGTTTATTTTAACTGGCATGCCATCTTACATGTCTTTATTTTTTGTGAAATTTAATGTGTACAGTATCTGTGGAATCAACGCAATTTGGAAGCTTTTTAGTTTCAAAAATGTTATCAATGCATGAATAAGTTATTAGACATATTTTAGATTTGTTGAATTAACTAGAGACTTAGAATAACTTTATTGACTTAATAACAAGTGATGATTTTCTTGTATTTCTAAGTCTTGATGTCCATTATTACATAAAGACCGTCAATAACCAACCAAAAACAGTGTTAATGGCTTTTCGCAGTTGACCAATCTTTCATTTCAAATCTTCGTCATAGTAACATTTATTAATATTTTGGAATCACAAGAATTTTAGCTACTTTAAAACTTTTAAAATTATTCTATATTTATAAAAATTTCTCTGGTCTCTGTTGAATGAAGATAAGAAATTCAAGAGAGCTATGATTTCAAAGTTCACTCAGAATCTTAATTTTTTGTATGAAGTCATTAAAATAAATTATTCATAATTGAGCCAGAAATGGAATCTAACAAAATCCTTTTTTAATAAGTCAGGTTAAGCCACATTTTTTCATTAAAAATGATTGTTTAAAATTCTGTGCATGAAATGCTTTCTTCTAAAAATTATTTAAGGTTTATGAAACTAGAAGATTCTTCAGTTTTTATTATTGAATTAATTCTGACCGATCTGAGGAAAACAATCTTTATTACAACCCCAAGTTTCTGGTAGCTATTTTCTTATTTAATTCTAACTATGGAGGCATGGAGTAATTTGGATTGTTAAAACATGAAAACTACATTGTATATCATATATACATATATCATATACACATATATACTCAGTTTATTTAAAGAATGAATAAACGATGCCTTGGGTACCTGAATAGCTGCTTCTGCTTCCTGTCTCTTGCCTACTGCTAATTTTGTATCACTGGGAAAGGAGACCCAACTTTTAATATGGAGGATTTTTGACTCTATACATTGATCATAATTTTTTAGTTCCAACTTTAAATTGTAATATTCTCCCTCCTCCCTTCTAAACTCTGTCTACAGAATCTGTATGTCCCACCTGAGGAATTTTCACCTGACCCATCTAGAAGAAAACTGAGTGTGGTATAACATACTACTTGTATTCCACTTTTATTTTTTTTCTACTTTAATTTCTAGTTTTATTTTCTATTCCTTCTAGTATGATGTGTGATTCACCAATGAAGACACTTGTCTGCCTTTGTCATCATTGCATCCTCAGTGCTCAGCAAGGAGTCTGGTTTAGAGAAGACGCTCAGGGGAAATTTACTATTATTGAGTTAACACAAAGGAGAAAAAAAGCATAGTCCTTTGGAAGCAGGTATTGATCAACCTCATTGGCATGGACTTAAAATGAGACGTTATTTTCCAAATATTTTGCAAGTAAAGATGTTGGAGAATTTGATTGTATTTATATGAAATGTATAATTTAACTTGGGAAGTGTTTTCATTTTTAACCAATTGAATGTATGATGTTATATCTCATAATTTATGCTTTCTTTTCTTGTCCAAATAAAAATAGTTTTAGAGGTTTTTGAAATTACATGTATAGGTGACTTGTGCAAACTGGTTCCTTTTCACTGATTAGAATCTAAGTAAATCAAAGCAAAAGAGTTGAAGAAAAAAGTAGGGTTTTTAAAAACAGATATATTTCAAATCCCCTCTTGTGGAGCCAATAGAAACAGTTGGCGAGTTACTCTTTTTTGGGGAAGGAATTGTTATTTTAGGACATAGGGGTATCAATTCAGATTAGGAATAATTTTACTTAGTAAATCTCCAGATGCTAACACACAGGAAAAAACGTGGGATGAAAGCAAGAGAGAGTTATAAAAAATAAATTAAAAAAAAGCAAACTACCAAGATCAATTTCCACAGTCCAGTGTATGTATCTTTATAACTTACAGATAGAGGCAGTTAATACACTATATATTCTAGCTTTTCAATTAAGTAACAAGAGGTTATGGAGTTTTTGTTTGAATCCTGGTAGATGATGCGTGTGCGTTTGTGTGAGATGGCAGAGCCTGTTTTGGAGGGATGAAGATGTGGGTTTCTAGCCACAGTTCTATATTACCTGGGGCTCCTCATCTAGCATTTGATTCCATCTCATTCCACAGTTTGGTAACATTTAATGATCCTGCCTTTACCATATGACAAATAAATAGGATAAGTAAATTATTCTTCGGCAAAACCAAGTAAAAGGAATAGTATTAGAGGATACATAAAATTGGTTTCCTAATGATATAAAAGAAATTTTAAGAGTTGACTGTAAGTCCACATTGAGGTCAGAAGTAGACAATCCAGGAAGGTTTCAGCCTTTTACAAATACCTGAGTGGAGTAACAAGAAGAGACTCAAGTCCTCTGAAACAATGACATATTTCCTCAGTTCCCTATATCTGTATACATATGCTCACTTGCACCAAGGAAGATTTTTTTTTCTCTTCTAGTTTTAACCAGGATTGTGACTTTTTATTTTCCACTTTTTTTTTTTTTTTTTTTACTGAGTTATTGATAGGTTACAATCTTGTGAAATTTCAATTGTACATTAATGTTTGTCAGTCATGTTGTAGGTGCACCACTTCACCCTTTGTGCCCACCCCCCACCCCACCTTTCCCCTGGTATCCACTAAACTGTTCTTGGTCCATAGTTTTAAATTCCTCATATGAGTGGAGTCATACACAGATTATCTTTCTCTCGCTGGCTTATTTCACTTAACATAATTCTTTCAAGGTCCATCCATGTTATTGCAAATGGAATGATTTTGTTCTGTTTTGCAGCTGAGTAGTATTCCATTGTATATATGTACCACATCTTCTTTATCCATTCGTCTGTTGATGGGCACTTAGGTTGCTTCCACGTCTTGGCTATTGTAAACAGTGCTGCAATAAACATTGGGGTGCACAGGACTTTTGGGATTGCTGACTTCAGGCTCTTTGGATAAATACCCAGTAGTGGGATGGCTGGATCGTATGGTAGTTCTATTTTTAGTTTTTTGAGGAATCTCCATACTGTTTTCCATAGTGGCTGCACCAGTTTGCATTCCCACCAGCAGTGTATGAGGGTTCCTTTTTCTCCACAACCTCTCCAACATTTGTTGCTATTAGTTTTAGATATTTTTGTCATTCTAACGGGTGTAAGGTGATATCTTAGTGTAGTTTTGATTTGCATTTCCCTGATGATCAGCGATGATGAGCATCTTTTCATGTGCCTATTGGCCATCAGTGTATCTTCTTTGGATAAATGTCTGTTCATGTCTCCAGCCCATTTTTTGATTGGGTTGTTTGATGTTTTGTGGTTGAGTTGCGAGAGTTCTTTATATATTAAGGATATTAAGCCTTTGTCAGATATATGACTTGCAAATATTTTTTCCCAGTTAGTGGGTTGTTTTTTTGTTTCAATCCTGTTTTCATTTGCCTTGAAGAAGCTCTTTAATCTGATGAAGTCCCATTTGTTTATTCTTTCTATTGTTTCCCTTCTCTGAGAAGGCATGGTGTCTGAAAAGATCCTTTTAATACTGATGTCAAAGAGTGTACTACCTACGTTTTCTTCCAGAAGCCTTATGGTTTCAGGTCTCACCTTTAGGTCTTTAATCCATTTTGAGTTTATTTTGGTGAATGATGAGAAAGAATGGTCAATTTTCATTCTTTTACATGTGGCTTTCCAGTTTTCCCAGCACCATTTGTTGAAAAGACTTTCTTTTCTCCATTGTATGCCCTCAGCTCCTTTGTCAAAGATATGCTGTCCATAGATGTGTGGTTTTATTTCTGGGCTTTCAATTCTGTTCCATTGATCTGTGCACCTGTTTTTGTACCAGTACCATGCTGTTTTGATTACTGTAGCTTTGTAGTATGTTTTGAAGTCAGGGATTGTGATGCCTCCCGTTTTGTTCTTTTTTCTCAGGATTGCTTTAGCAATTCGGGGTCTTTTGTTGCCCCATATGAATTTTAGGATTCTTTGTTCTAATTCTGTAAAGAATGTCATTGGGATTCTGATTGGGATGGCATTGAATCTGTAGATTGCTTTAGGTAGAATGGACATTTTAACTATGTTTATTCTTCCAATCCATGTACATGGAATGTCTTTCCATCTCCTTATGTCGTCAACCAATTCTCTCAGAAAGGCATTGTAATTTTCATTATATAGGTCCTTCACTTCCTTAGTTAAATTTACCCCAAGGTATTTTATTCTTTTTGTTGCAATTGTGAATGGTATTGTATTCTTGAGTTCTTTTTCTGTTGGTTCATTACTGGAGTATAGAAATGCTACTGATTTATGCAAATTGATTTTATACCCTGCAACTTTGCTGTAGCTGTTGATTACTTCTAACAGTTTTCCAATGGATTCTTTGGGGTTTTCTATATATAAGTTCATGTCGTCTGCAAACAGCGAGAGTTTCACTTCTTCCCTCCCTATTTGGATTACTTTTATTCCTTTTTCTTGCCTGATTGCTCTGGCCAGGACCTCCAGTACTATGTTAAATAAGAGTGGTGATAGAGGGCATCCTTGTCTCGTTCCTGTTTTCAGGGGGATGGGGTTCAGTTTTTGCCCATTGAGTATGATGTTGGCTATGGGTTTGTCGTATATGGCCTTTATTATGTTGAGGTAGTTTCCTTCTATGCCCATTTTGTTCAGAGTTTTTATCATAAATGGCTGTTGGATCTTGTCAAATGCCTTCTCTGCATCTATTGAGATGATCATGTGGTTTTTATTCCTCAGTTTGTTGATGTGGTGTATCACGTTGATTGATTTGCGGATGTTGAACCATCCCTGTGTCCCTGGTATGAATCCCACCTGATCCTGATGTATGATTCTTTTGATGAATTGCTGAATTCTGGTTGCCAAAATTTTGTTTCGAATTTTTGCATCTATGTTCATCAGTGATATTGGCCTGCAGTTCTCTTTTTTCGTGGTGTCCTTGTCAGGTTTTGGTATCAGCGTGATGTCGGCCTCATAGAATGTGTTAGGAAGTGTTCCATCTTCCCTAATTTTTTGGACTAGCTTGAAAAGGATAGGTATTAAATCCTCTCTGAAAGTTTGGTAGAATTCCCCAGGAAAGCCATCTGGTCCTGGGGTTTTATTCTTTGGGATGTTTTTGATTGCTGTTTCAATCTCTTTCCTTGTGATTGATCTGTTCAAATTGTCTGCCTTTTCTTGAGTGAGCTTTGGGAGATTGTAGGAGTCCAAGAATTTATCCATTTCCTCTAGGTTATCCATTCTGTTGGCATATAGTTTTTTGTAGTATTCTCTTAAAATCTGTTGTATTTCTGCAGAGTCTGTTGTTATTTCTCCTCGCTCATTTCTGATTTTGTTTATTTGAGCTTTCTCCCTGTTTCTCTTTGTAAGTCTGGCTAGTGGTTTGTCAATTTTATTTATCTTCTCAAAAAACCAGCTCTTTGTCTCATTGATCCTTCCTACTGCCTTTTTCATTTCAATAGTATTTATTTCTGCTCTGATTTTTATTATTTCTCTCCTTCTGATGACTTTGGGCTTCATTTGTTCTTTTTTCTCTAGTTCAGTTAGGTGTGCTTTAAAGTTGCTTATTTGGGATTCTTCTTGTTTGTTAAGATGTGCCTGTATTGCGATGAATTTTCCTCTTAATACAGCTTTTGCTGTATCCCATATGAGTTGGTATGGCATGCTATCATTTTCATTTGTTTCCAGGTATTTTTTCTTTAATTTCTTCAATGATCCATTGCTTGTTCAGTAGTGTGTTGTTTAGTCTCCACATCTTTGTGCCTTTCTCAGCTTTTTTCTTGTAATTAATTTCTAGCCTTATAGCACTATGATCTGAGAAGATGCTTGTTATTATTTCAATTTTTTTAAATTTGTAGAGGCTTGCCTTGTTTCCCAACATATGGTCTATCCTAGAGAATGTTCCATGTGCACTTGAGAAGAATGTGTATTCAGCTCCTTCAGGGTGGAGTGATCTATATATGTCTATTAAGTCCAATTGTTTTAGTTTTTCATTCAGCTCCATTATTTCCTTGTTTATTTTCTGTCTGGATGATCTGTCCATTGATGTGAGTGGGGTGTTGAGGTCCCCTACTATTATTGTTTTGTTTTTAACATCTTCCTTTAGGTCTGTTAATAGTTGCTTTATGAATCTTGGTGCTCCTGTGTTGGGTGCATAGATATGTGTAAGCGTTATTTCTTCTTGATGAAGTGTCCCTTTGATCATTATATATTGTCCCTCTGTGCCTCTCTTTACCTGTCTTATTTTGAAATCCACTTGATCTGATATGAGAATTGCAACACCTGCCTTTTTTTCCTTGCTATTTGCTTGAAGTATTGTCCTCCACCCCTTCACCCTGAGTCTGTGTTTGTCCTTGGGGCTGAGGTGTGTTTCCTGGAGGCAACAAATTGTTGGATCTTGTTCTTTAATCCATTTTGCCAGTCTGTGTCTTTTTATTGGAGAGTTCAATCTGTTCACATTGAGAGTGATTATTGATGCATGTGGACTTAATGCTGTCAATCTGTCACTCATTATCTTGTTTTCCTGTGTTTCTTTTCCTGTGTGCTTTAGACTACCCATTTAATACTGCAATTTCTTATGCTGGGTTTCTTAGATTTTTCCTTATCTATGATTTGTGACTCTGTTCTGTACTTTATTTTAGTGTCTACCTTGAAGTTTGTATTTAGAATCTCATGTATAATATAGTCTATTCTCTGGTGGTCTCTTACTTACTCGACCAATACTGATTTAGACCCTTTGCTCTTCCCCTCCTAAATAATTATTTTCATTTTTTATTCCAACTTGTCTTATTAATTTGTAGTTAGAGTGCTAAGGTCGTCCTTGTTTTGGTAGTTTCCTTATTTTTACCCTAATGCTATAGTTGAAAATTTGCTATCCTGTTCTTGTTCTATCCATCGGTCTCCCTAGTCTGTGGATTGTGTCCCCTTTCTCCCTTTTTTCTTTTTTCAAGTATGAGAGCCTTCTTGAGGATTTCTTGTAATGGAGGGCTTTTAGTTACAAATTCCTTTAACTTTTGTTTGTCTGGAAAAGATTTACTTTCTCCCTCATATCTGAAGGAAATTCTTGCTGGATAGAGTATTCTTGGCTGAAGGTTTTTATCCTTTAAAGCTTTGAATATATCACTCCATTCTCTCCTAGCTTGTAGGGTTTCTGTAGAGAAATCCGCTGACAGTCTGATAGGGGCTCCTTTATAGGTTATTCTCTTTTTTTTTTCTTACTTCCCTGAGTATTCTTTCCTTATCATTCCTATTTGCCAACTTTACTATTATGTGCCTTGCAGTGGGTCTTTTTACATTGACAAATCTAGGAGATCTAAAACCCTCCTCTACACACATTTCTCCATTGATCCCTAGATTTGGGAAGTTCTCTTCAATAATAGCGTTAAGCACACTTTCTGGTCCATTTTCCTTTTCCATATTCTCGGGAATTCCTATGATCCTTATGTTCTTACTCCTCATTGAATCCATTATCTCTCGGAGATTTTCCTCATTTTTTTTAGTTCTTAGTTCTCTTTCTTCCTCTGTCTGGCAACATTCAGCCTGTCTGTCCTCGATTATGCTGATTTGCTCCTCTATGTGGTCTACACGGGCATTCAGGGAATCCGTATTCTGTTTTATCTGGTCCATTGTGTTTTTCATCTCAAGTAATTCTGTTTGATTCCTCTTTATGATTTCAATCTCTTTTGTGAAGTAACTCCAGAATTCGGCTTGTTTCTCTATCTTTCTCTCTACCTCATTGAGTTTTTTGATTATAGCTGCTCTGAATTCATTATCACTTAGTTTACCTAATTCCAAGTCCTCAGGACTTAATTCTGTGTTTTTATTGTTTTCCTTCTGGTCTGGGGCTTTTATAAATTGCTGGATGGTAGAGGAGCGTTTTTTTCTCATGGTGGTAGAATTCAGTTGCAGTTACAGCCTGTCGCCACTAGATGGGGGTCGAGAGCGACGTGTTAGCTCTCCGCCTTGGGGCAAGATGGCTGCGCCCACTGGCTTTGTTGGGCGGGAGGGGCTGTTACTCACACGTGCCGGTCTGGGTTCAGATCAGTTCTGTTCTCTGATCTCCCAAGGCCCTTGATTTATAGGGTCCCCGCGAACGGAAGCTTTCCCCCCCATCAGCGGGTCTCCACTGAATCAGCGGCAGGGGTCCTGGATGATCCCCCGGTCGCACGGCCCCTCCCCCTGCTCCTTCCTGACCCGTGCCACAGCGATCACAGACTCTAGGGGAGGGAGCGATGTTCTCTCCTACCCTTCCAGCGCCTCCGAGGCCATCTGCAAGGTTTATGATCTCCGCCTTCTTGGTATTGTAGGTCTCTAACCAGCTGGCCTTATGTTTATTCTCTGAAATTCAGTTCTTCCAATCTTTTGTTGTATTTTGGAGGGGAGAGAATCCCGGGATAGCTCACCCCGCCATTTTGCTCCGCCCACTCCTTATTATTTTCCACTTTTAGGACATTATTAACTAAGTCCAGATACCCAAACTGGCATAACGAATTCCCCAAGAGAGTTTAGAAGTAGCAGCAACCTTAGAGAGCATCAAGTTCCATCTCTCACTTGAGCAAACTTCTGGCTTGCAGCACATAACAAATGTAAAGCAAATGAGTAAAAATATACAGAAACAAAGCAGCAACGCCAAGCAAAGCATAGCCTCTTGCCCCCAATTTCATGGGAAAGAGTTCCCTGATTTCATTTGGTAGCTCCGTCGTAATGCCATGGTGCTGCTGCACGCCACCAGCTGCTGCTGGGAAATTGCCCTCTGCCTTCTTCACTGTGGATGCCACCAAAAAAACATGCATGCTAGTTGATATTTGCTGTTTTAGACTTTTGCTCAACTGTGCATCCCTGTCTTGGAGCACTTCTGCTAGGAGGAAAAGTGTGTTTTCAGTGCAGCCTTTGTGCTTTTTAACTGAATTCCCAGCACATGATAAAATATGTAATATACCCAGATATCATATATTCTAAAAGAAATGCATTGACATTATTATTCAGAAGAATTTTTGCACTGCACATTTCATTATATCTTAGTTGAAATTACTTGACTGAATAGAAAGCATTGAGTTGAAAACATGAATCCGTCTGATTTACTAGTTGGGGAGGTGGCAAGTTGTCAGGGTGGATTAGTGACCAAGTCTGAGGAACTTTAAAGGCATATTTATAAAACGATATTGAAAGGGTTTGAAACTGATTTTTCTCCAATTCACTATCAGATTGCCATCGAAATTATCAATAATTTGCAAAATGAGAAACTATCACTATAATGTAGGCAAGAATGATGTTCAAAAATCAGAAACTGATTATTTTCTTATGGAAAAGTGCCTATAAGTCAATGTCAAAGGAAGAGCCAATGGACTATCCCTGTATTTGAAAAGCAGCAGCAAGCCAAGGAATGAGAGGGCAGTGCCTTTAAAGAGAATCTCAGTAAGACCTCTTCTGTTGGCACAGGGAGAAGAATGAATGTGAGAAGTGAAATGGGTTAGCTAATGTGCAACTAATTGTTACCTGCCCTTCATAAAACAGCATCTAGGGTTGTCAGATTTAGCAAATAAAAATATAGGATGTCCAATTAATTTGAATCTCAGATAAACAGCAATTAATGCTTTTAGAATATGTACATCCCATGCAAAATGTGGGACATACTTATACTAAAAATGTTTGCTGTTTATCTGAATTCAAATTCAGTTGGAAGTCCTGTATTTTATCTGGCAGCCCTATTCTATGTGGAAAGCATGTCCTAGGAGGCTTCCTCTAAATTAGCAGTTGGCTCAATATTTCTTAGAAAACCATGACTGGGGCCACTAATTGAAAAACTCCTGCATTCCATCTCAAACCACTGTATTCCCCACTCAGAGACGGAGCTCAGTGTTGAGATTGTCTCCACCCTCATCTCCCCAGGCTGCTAGATCTCTGAGGCATTCATGAAAAATCATGGGGAATCGAAATATTTCCCTTTGAATTTGATCCAGAATTGAAAGATTCAGGAAAGGACACACAAGAATCTCTGAATCCTAAGCTAGCCTAGGCATCAGTGTCCAGGGATGAACTCAGAGAAAAGACTAGACATGGACAGAAAGTATAGTCCAAAGAAACAGACCAAAATTTACTCTAAAAATGTCATACTATAAAATAGATTTTCATAAAAATAGAACTCAGATTCCAAAATATCTAAAACATCTTTCCAATAAGATTTAAATTGACCTTAATTTTATAACGTATAATGAAGTAATCATGAATAGATTCTAAATCCAGGGAAGCCATGAAGACAATAAAATATTTTGAAAGCAATACAGGCAGTAAATAGCACAGTAGATATTGCAGAAAAGTAAATTAATAAAATAAAGCTAACATAAAACATCCTCCCATTATTCAGAGAAAATGTGAAGAATTGAAAATGAAGAATGGATATAGAAAAATTGTAAATACATTGAGCCAATTCAGTTATTAATAGGAACTCTACAGATAGAGGACAAAACCAACTAGAAATGTGTAGATAACATTGGAAAGGCACAAATATATTTTTCTTGATGCAAAATAAGACCATTTAAAACTAAAAGCCCAAGTGAATCAACTAAATGAAATATGTACTATTTCTGTTCACAATTTTATTATTTTATTAATATGTTTGTGAGAAAATAGTGAGTAAATATTTATATGTTTATTTTAAAGTAAAATATTTGATGTTTTAAAAATATATAATAATGATTTTATATTTATATAAATATTTTAGAAATCAAAATGAAAATCAGCTTTCACTCAATATAAAAAACAAAAAAGAATATGAATAGATAATTCATAAGGGGATAAATATAAGGAGTTATTTAATCAAATATTAACTGGACAGTTCACTTATATTTACTCATTTTTCATACATTTATTTATCTCAACCACCCTAAGAGTTAGTTAATCTTATTACCTACTTTTAATTTTTGAGGAATCTAAGATCCAGAGAGGTTAGCAAAATCATAGAACTGATTTGTGGAGAAACAGTTGGGCTCCAACATCCTTCCTCTTGCTAATGTGTGCACTACTTTCTATAGATTTACTTTCACAATTGAAGTGAAAAGTATTTTCTCTATTTTTTACATATACCAATGGTACATATTGTAATGAGTGGAACCTAGAGTTGACCAGAAAATAATTTCAAAAATATTTGTTCAGTGTAATATAAAGGGAGTGATTTAGTATCATATATCATGATCCTTTAATGCTTATACCTTTTGATTAAGTAATTTGTTTCCTACATTTATATGAAAGTAATAATAATGGTAGACTTCTAAGATATTTATACAGTTTTTAACTGTGTTTATTGATGGTATTGAGTTTTGGTAGGGTGAATAAATATTCAATCATAATATAATACTTAAATAATCGATGATATACTAATAGAGTGGACAAATATCCAGATGTTAGTGTGTTAGGCAGAATTCTAAAATGATCCCCTAAGATGTCCTTCCCTAATCCCCAGGACTATGAATAAGACGAGGGATCATGCCTGAGATTATGTTAGGTTATATGGCAAAAGGAATGTTGCACCTATTATTAAAGTTATGAACCAGTTGACATTGAGGTAATTAAATGGGAAATTATGTAGATAGGCCTGATCCAATCCCACTAGCCTCTTAAAACAGGAAGTTTTCTCAACTGGTGGCTGAGGAGAAATCAGAGAGATGCAAAACAAGAGAAAGATCTGTTGTGCCATTACTGGCTTTGAAGATGGAGACGGCCAAGTGCAAGGAGAGAAAAATGCCCTCTAGAAGCTGAGAGTGAGCCCACACCAGCAACTAGCAAGAAAACAGGTATTTCAGTCCTAGAACTTCAAGGAAGTGAATTCTATACAACAACCGGAATGATCTTATAAGTCTATTCTTCCATAAAACCCCAGACCAGAGCCCAGCCTGACAAGCACATTGATTTCAGTCTTGTCAAACCCTCAAGAGACAACTCTGTTGAATCTGCCCAGACTTCTGATCTGTGAAACTGTGAACTAACAAACGGGTATTGTTTAAGCTGCTAAATTTGTGGTAACTTGCTATGCAGTGATAGAAAACTAACACAAATAATAATCATGATTTCAATGAAACAATATGATATTTTAATATGTCATGTATCACAAAATAATAAGAATGCAAAGATAAATATATGACTCAAACTAATTCAGACATTAATAGGAAACATTAATGTTGCTTAACTGCAAGAAATAAAATTGCAGTTAGTTTATTTAAGAATGCATTTCATTATAATTGCATTCATTGTACCTGTTTTCAATAATGTATATGAATATGCTCATAGTTTTAAAAAACTTACAAAGTAAAATGATAACTAATGTTACATATTGCTCCCAATTAATCAAATAAATTCAAGCATATATAAACATATAAACAACTTTAAGAAAATATTTTTAATATTTACATTAATAATATGTTCATTAAGATTAAGGGTACATTTCTGTTTTCGTCTCTATAAGTACATGTAGCTCCCTTTTTTCCACTGCTAGCATTATCAGAAATTTTAGACGCTTTGTTATTCATTCCTGTGAATAAAACTGTAATATGGTCTGAAAATTTAGAATGCTTCTTTTGTTTTCTTCAGTAAGTCTTTCCTTCCTTCTTTCTCTCCTTCCTTCCTTCTTTCCTTCTTCCTTGCCTTTGTTCTTTCCTTTCTGCCTCCCTCCCTCTCTCTCTTCTTTTTTTCATTACAACAAACTGGAATTTCAGGTCGTTGGGATAAAAAGACCAGTCAAACTATTTCTCTCTTTGTGCTTTATGGTCTGCAAATTAATACATTACCTGCTTCATGCTCTCTGCCTATGGGTGGATTTCTTCAACTATCTGAACCATCTTAGAGACTTACAGTTATTATAGTTCACTCAATTGTGGCAGCGGAAGACAGGAGCATTTTGTCAGCTGGAACAGCCAAGCATAAGCAGGTAACCATTCCAGAGCAGCAGATATGTTTCAAAAATGTTATTACCCTAAAAAGATTGACAGAAATTGATGTTCACTAAAAACATTCTTTTGTTTTACGTGGTATGTTGATAGACACCAACCAAATCTGGTTGATAGACACTAACCAAATTATACAGAGAACTATTTAACAAATGAACAAACAATCATAATTTCCAAAGAGAAGTTTCTGCAGATATTACAATATGTCCTTCTATAATGCAGCTCAATAAACATTAGCTAATATAATAACTGATTAGTAATATTAGTCAAAATATTAACACCATCAGTTACCACGAGAAAAAATATTGCATTTGGGTTCTCTATTTTCAGGCATGAATTTTTCAGTTATGAAATTATTATTATTATACTCTTGTTAAGTATTTTATATGTAGTATTTTATTATGTTACATTTTAAAAGTCAAAACAAAAGCTGTCACTCTTTATTCTGTCATTTATCCTCAAGTTACCTTATTTGGCAAAAGTTACTTTATTTGGACAAAATCAAATTAACTGTTAATTTAAATAACTCTACACTCTTCTGGTGCAATGTCTTCCTTTTCCCATTCATTCTTTTCCACTGATGTATCAAACAAACAAAACTATTTCCATTGTGTAAGGAATATCCTGGCAAAAATAGTTATGATTATGATTTATTATATATTAGGGTATCAAGGAAGCTCTCTCTGAGACAGTAATTTGAGCTAAAGGATAAATGAATGTTACTGATGAAAAGAATGAGAAAGTAGAGAGGGGTAAAGGAGGGGATTTTCACTTCATTTATTTTCATCGTTTGTTTAAAAATTTTGGTGAGTGGATATTTCAAAGTTATTTTATTTCCTTTAAACTCCTTTATAGACAGCAATCACTTGCTGTCTGTCATCTAATGAAGAATGTCATCTAAATCTGATTATAAAAAGTGGTGTCACATCAAACTCTCTTTGTGATAATGTGTTATCTGTCTTTATTTCCTATCACACTACTGCAGATTTACGGGAATGCTTTAAGCTCCTGATCTCTTGGACACCCTCGGTTGCTATAATCTAGGCAGGGTTGTTAGTTATTTGTCCAATTAATGATGTAGAAGACAGTTCCTCAACACTTTGTCTATTTCAGGATGCGTATGAACTATTTACACTTTGCTATGTAGTTCTGATTATTTTGCAGGAGAATAATTACTTATTTAATTAGTAGACTAGATGAAACTAATTTTAAATGTCAATTGGTACAATTTCTAGTCAATTTTTCAAGTTCTTTTCTATTTTTATAGCTATTAGTAACATATCAAGTAGATTTTTGTTGAATATTGCCTTTATAATTAACGGAATTATATATTGATGTGGTACACAGGAATATACCACACAATTTTTAAAAATGTATCTCTTTATTTATTTTATGCAATACTTGTGTTAATAATTTTATTGCCAGAGTATTTTGATGTATATTACACATTTTTGTTTGATATTGATGTGATTGCTATATATTTGTCTGAAATATATTCACCAACATTTGAAATGATGTTTAAATATTTGGAATAGTTTTATTGATGGAACATTATTATGTATTTGGAGAAAGAATATCGCTAGAACAGACTTCACTTCTGACTTCCAGATGTGTAAGACCAACTGTCCACCTGACGTTTTTACCTGGATGTCCCAAAACTCAAACTCAACATGTCCAAAAGTAAGCCTTTAATTCTCTACCCCAAGCTGCTTCTCCTTTATTATTAAAATTACAACGAAGTACGTGAAATACCTCCATGTCACCCAACTAGAAAACTCTTTTCTCCTTACATCTTATTTAATAGTGACCCAGTTCCACTCATATCACCACTGCAACTTATCTCTTATCTAGTCTCAGTGTCTTAGTTCCAGCCTCCAGTGTCTTTTGAAGGACTATTACAGTAGCCTTCTAACTGATTTTAAAGATTTTCTGTCTAATTTCATTATTATTTGAAGGATTGCAAGTGGCCTTTCTGCAATATATCTTATCAGATTCCTTTCTCTGTAAAATACTTCAATATCCATCCACTTTATTTATCTCTTTATATATATGTTTTTAATTAGATGATAATTGACATACAATATTATATTAGCTTCAGGTGTACATCATAGTGATTCAATATTTACATACACTACAAAATGATCCCCAGGATAAGTCTAGATACCATCTGTCACCATACAAAGCTATTACAATATTATTGACTATATTCCCTATGCTGTACATTACATTCCCATGGGTGGACCTAGACGGGGGTAGATATTATGTTAAGTGAAATAAGTCAAACAGAAGAGGGCAATTACCTTATAGCTTCACTTATATGTGGAATATATAAAACAAAACAACAAACAAACAAAACAGAACAGAAACAGACGTAGATACAGAAAACACAGTCCTGACTGCCGGAGGGGAGGCGGGTTGTGGAGCATGAAGAATAGGTGAAGCGGATTAAGAGGTACAAACTTCAACTTATAAAATAAATAAGTCATGGGAATATCCCCCCATTTAAACTGTAGATTATAAAATTATTTTTCTTAAACATTTATTCAAAGTCTTCCAAGCTCTAGAGCTCGATTACTCTCAAGGGTCCTCTTTCGCCTCGTTCTTATTCTGAAGAAATGAGGCAGCCATAATGAACACTCAAAGTTCTACGGAAACACCCCCAGATCCTTGTCTGGAATGTTTACCTCAACCCCTCCTTTCATCTTCCTAAAAACACCCTTTTGTTTCTAAGGTTTCACTTAAACAGGTTTTTTTTTTTTTTGCCTTCCCCTATCTCCCAATTAACTACTTGAAAGAATTGACGCTCATCTTTTATTCTCTAATGCACAGTGGCCATTCTGTAAGCTTGAGGAAGCAGTACTTTAATAAATTCACTCTGGTTGTGAAGAAACAAACCATTACAGCCCTGTGGAGATTGTTCCCTCTGCTCTTTTCATGGAGTTCTTCCCCTGGCCTGAGCAGTTTGTTCACACGTATGCTACCAGCACTTAGCTGAAGACTTGAGGAGAACCTTCTGCCGACATCTGTAACTTTATCCTGTACAGCTTTCTGTACCTCCTAGCACTCTGCCTTGATAATGTTAGCCCTGTTCGCTTTCCCAAAACGATGAAGTCTGTCTCAACTAAGATAGTTCCCCAGCCTTTCTTCATTCCCTCAGTCCTGCCAAACTCCCACCTACTCTTTCCCCCCATTTTGCAACTTGATAACTCTGCTAGTAGGAAGCCGGGACGGTTGTGGGGCTCTCTTCATTTATTGCCCTTCTTTCAGAGATCATTGTTCGGCACTGCTTGTTGTTCAATGTCTATCTAAAGACAGTGTTTCTCTTTTATATGTCTACTTTGTTATTTGTTCAGGTGGAGAGTCTAAATCTGATTCCTGTTACTACAGTATCCCCCTGGAAGCAGATGTCTACTCAGTGTTTTTTGCCTTTAAGTGGTTTCTGAATTCTTAAACTGCCCGGGCCAAGAGTCTAAGTTAAGCAGAACAATTTCTTTAAAGCAACATGGAATGTCCCACTGTCTGTGGCTCTGAGAAGACAACAGCAACAACAAAAACGTAGTTCAATATTCACAAGTGAAAAAGGGTCCTGGTAAGTGATTCATGCTCTAAGTTAGAATTCCCTAAAGGGCTATGCCCCAGAAGTAGAAGCAAATCACAGGTAGAAAAGGTCCTACAAAAAAGGTGACACAGGAGTAGTTCAGCTCGTTTGATGGGTTATTTTGCTTTGTCCCACTCTATCAACTTTCCAGAGCAAAGGGTGCATCTTCTCTGGAAGAAGACAGCATGGTCCAGAGGTTCTGCAATGTTTCTTACATAATGTACAGAATCCAATTAAATATTACCAAGTATACCAAGAAAGAGGACCAAGAGAATATTATAAAAAGAGATTCACAGACAGACAAGCACAGAGGAATGACAGAGTTATTTGCATTTTCATACATGGGTTCTAAAATAATTGTGCTTAATATATCCAAGAAAATAGATAAGAAGGTACAGAATTTAACCACAGAAATGAAATAAAATGCAAATAAAAATTACAGAAATAGTAATCCAAAAATTAAAATTAAGGACTTAATAGATTAATTCAACAGCATATTGAACTGAGAAGAAAGAGCATTAGTGAGCTGGAAAATATTCAAATCAAAACACTGAGAGTTAAAAAAATAATAATTATAAAATAGAGCATAGAGACTCTGGGGATACAGTTGAAAGGTCTAACAAAGTAACTGCATCTTAGAGATGAAGAGAATATATGGGGACAAATGCTACCAAAAGGGGTGGTACACCTGCCCACCTAACCATGGACACTTATATTCACCTGAGTATCTACAGAATATGCACTGATTTTTTTGTCATATATTCATATACTGTCTATTAAAAATTAGTTATATAAAGTCCAAATTTTAAGAAAAATAAAGACATGGGTCCTCAGATAAGAAGTCTATTCTGAGAACTGAGTTGGATAAAGAAAAAGAAATTCATATCCAGAATATAATCGTTGTGTGGAACAGAGTTATGTTACAGCTGGACTGGGTATTCTCTATCCTTATCTTTGGGGACCTCAGTATTTCTGATTTCGGCTCTTGGCCAAGGTAAGGGCAGTGGGGTTTATGACATGCTGTTTAAAGTCTGAAACTCCCTTGGCAAACCCCAGGGCCAGTTTGTTTACTGATGATTTTCACCCGGCATAATCGGTTAGACAGCCTGGCTTGACCAGGGAGGCATCAAAGACTCCACTGGGAAATTCTGCCTTGAGCTTTCCTGAAGCCAAGATTCATTGCACAGATTTTGGCAATTCAAACTGGAGAAGTGTATCCATGTGTGAATAAGGCACTAGTAAGCTTGCATCTGGCTGTTTCTAAGACCTCTGATGATTGCCTGCACTAGTTTTCTCTCGCTGTACCTTATCCTTTGGCTTTCAATAAAAACCTTAGGTTTGTATGCTTTATGGATTCTTGTGAGTCCTTTCAAATATCTGGACTTGTGAAATTTTTGTAAGAGTTAAAATAGAAAACATTCAAAATGAAGAGAAAAAGTCATCAAAAATCCCTTCTCGGAAAAGGCAGAAAGTTGAATACTGTTTTTAATGTGATGAAAAAAATTGCTTCCTAGAATTTTGTGGAACCAAATTGTTTCTAAGATGACGGGTAAAAGGAAGACATTTTTAAATGCAAAGAGACAAAGTGAGTTTCTCCACATTTTCCCTCATAAATATTAGAGAATTTTCAAAACAAAAATGAACCCAGGAAAATGGCATCAATTAGAAAAGAAAAAAAAATTGCAAACACACAACTCTGTTAATACACCCAACCATTAACTGTAAAAATGAGTATTTTTGCTTTGGTGTATAAAACAATATCACAATGAAAGCAAAGTATACAATGACAAAGTCTTTCACTATTAGAAAGCAATTAGAAATATTGAATAGCTAGTCTCTAAAAATATATTTGTTAAAAATATAATGTAATCAGGGGCCGGCTCCGTGGCCGAGTGGTTAAGTTCTCCAGCTCCCCTTCACTGGCCCAGGGTTGCACCCATTTGGATCCTGGGCCAGGACATGGCACTGCTCATCAAGCCATGCTGAGGCAGCGTCCCACATGTCACAACTAGAAGGACCCACAACTGAAAATGTGCAACTATGTACCTGGGGGCTTTGGGGAGAAAAAGGAAAAATAAAATCTTAAAAATATATATATAATGTAATCAATAATAGATGTATTATTCATCTAATTTGTGAAATGCAGTTTTGTTTTTTACAAAATAGATAAATCTCTAGATGAGCTGATAAGGTATAAGGAAAAACTTTTAAATAAACCAAAAGGGACATAGAGATAAATATTTTTAAATAATAAAATTATGCTATAAACTATTATTACGTTTGTATACTTAATTAAAAAGTATTTTTCTAGAAACAAATAAATCATTACTATTGCCTCAAGATGTAATAGAAATCCTAAATAAATTACTATTAATTACAATGACTATCAACTCTTCCTCTTTTTAAATCTTTTATATATTAATCTTGCATCCAAAAACCCTATTTAAACACCTTGCCATTACTTTTTTCTTTTTCTATTTGATGTCTTTTTCTTATTGATTTGTAGTTCTTTTTATATAATGGATGAGAATCCTTTGGGTGTTATATGTGTTGCCAACATATTTTACCACTGTGTGTTTTGTATCGTCACACACTTAAAATAATTATTGATAGACATGATTCTTAATTTTATTGTCTAATTTATCATTATTTTCCAATCTGGTTAATGCTTATTGTGTTTAGTTTAAAGAAAATATCTTTACCTGAGGTTATAAAGATATTCACCCAGTTTACCTTTTAAAAGCTTTATGAATTATGAATGTATATCATTCATGATTTAGATATACAATTTACCTGGAATTAATTTTAATCTATGTGGTGAGTTAATGATTAAGATTCATTTTTTTAATATGGATATCCACTTGATCTAGCATCAATCTTTGAAAAGACCATCCGTTTTTCTCTATATGGTTTTACAAAATTGGTCACAAATTTGTGTACTGTATTATGTTCCATTGGTCTATTTGTCAACGCTTCCACCAATACTTCATTACTGTACCGTGATAATAATTCTATCTGCTGGAGTAAATCCTCCTAACTTGGCTCTTGTTTTTCCATATAAATTTAGAATTAGCTTGTCATTTTCCATTACATACCAGTGTTTGGACTGTGACTGCATTGAATCTTTAAGTAAGTTTGGGGAGAATTGACATACCCACCCATAATATTGAGTGCTCTGTTTCATAAACGTGTTATCTCCTTTTGTTAATTTAGATATTTCTCACTTATTCTCAATATTTTATAGTTTTCTGTGTAGAGTTCTTTCTAATATTTCACAGGTTAATTTCTTAAGTATTTTGCTGCTACTTAAATTATTTTTTTATATTTTCGATTTTCTAACTATTTTCTTCTTTTCTTCTGTGGGTTGTTTATCCCAAATGAAATAGTCACTCTCCACTGAGGTTCCAAAACAGCCAACAGATCATGGGAAGATAGTCCTTTGGGTCTCTGTTTGAGTTATTTAATATTAGTATGTAGACATTTGACATTTTAAAATATTGACTTCATATATGGATTCTCTTATTCATTTTCATTATTTCTATGTAGATTCATCTCATGTTCTATGTAGAAAATGATGCCATGTTTGAATAATGGTTTTCATGATCCTCCCCCAGTTCTTATTTTTGCCTTTTTCTTGCCTTAATGCAGTGAATAAAAGGGAAAAATCATACAATTATATCAATAAGTGCAAAAATGCATTCAATAAATTTTAAGAGACAGTCATTATAAAAACTTTTGGAAACATAGAGATTGAAGGTAAGTTAATTAATCTGATACAGCATATGTGATTCTTTTATGATGAAATAATGAATACAGTTATCCTAAAATTGAGAATGAGAACAGGATACTTGTGTTAACATTATTATTCAAGATTATGCCAATAATGGGGATCCCATTTTGCTGATATTTCATCAAGAATTTTGCATATATGTGTATAAGAGATATTGGGTTTTAATTTTTGAAGGGTGCCAAGTTTAAACTGGACGAATGGGGAAGTGTTCCCCTTCTCCTCTCTGGAAGAGTGTGTAAGACTTACATAATTTCTTTCTGAAATGCAGAACATCAGTGAAATTGTTTTTGCTTAGTGCTTTTTAGGGAGGAATGTTTATGATTATAAATTCCATATTTTACTGTATATAGAAGTGTTCAGATTTTATATTTGTATCAGTAGTCTTTTTTCTTAGACTTACTCCATTTCATCTACATTTTCAATTACATTTTTGGTAAAACATTTGATGTAGTGTTCTCTTTTAATGTCTTCTTTATTTAAAAATAATTTGTATTTATTAGTTTTGGGTGTAAATGTTCTCTCTATATCTATTATGTCATTTGTTAATCATAATAAATATTACATATTTTATTTCCATTTTTTTAACTATTAAGTCAGTTACAGAAAAACTGTTAATTTTGCCTACTCTGGTGGGAAATTTGCTTTTTTATTCTCTTAGTTTTGTTAACTATTGCTTCATATGCTTTATATGTTACGATGTTCTTTCTTTTGTTATATATGATTATAGAATTTAAAATTCTGTATTTGTATAGAATTCTAAATTTCTGTATTAAATTTACTTTTCAATCTTTCTTTTTTCTTATAATTTAAGCATGTCATTAGTAAGCAACATATATGTTTAATTCTGTTTCAGATCCAGCATGACAATATTTTTATTTTAATTGGAATATTTAGTCCACTTACAGGTACCGTTATTATTTACATATTTATGCTTAAATCTATCATATTATCATTTATTTATGCCTCCTTTTCTCTCTATTTCTACATACTCTCAGGTTTATGAGTTGAATAAGTATTATTGTATTTCCTTCTTCAATTGGATTGTTTATTATACATACTTTCCTTTCTATTATTAGTTGCCCTACAGGTTACAACATGATTTTAACTTATCAAAGTTAATGTAAATAGTTTTACCACTTATTTGCAAATAACTTATCATCTACCAGTCTACATGTTATTGTCATTGCACATTTTAATTTAATATACATTTTAGACTTCCAAATACGTTATTATTATTTTATAGAGTTAATTTTCATTCAGTATTCATTTAACCCAGATATTTACACGTTCTCTTGCTCTTCAATTTTTCCTGCATGTTCATGTTTCCATCTGGGATGATGTTTTGTCTATAGAGAAAATATTTTTTATTACTTCCTTTAATCTTTATTGCTCTGGACAAATACTTTCAGGTTTTTATTTTTAACTTTTGTTTGTTTATTTTCTAAGAATGCATTAATTTCATCTTTGCCTTATTTTATTGAGTTTAAGTTATAGAATTCTAGATTGACAACCTTCAACCTATATCCATTAATTTCTGGCTTTCATTATTCATGATGAGACAGTTGAAAATAATGTGTCTTTTTCTATGGCTGTTGTTAAGACTGTCTTTTCGTTTTGGTTTTTCTCAGATGTGTCTAGTGGTAGCTTTCTTTATATATATACAATTGATATTTTTGAAAAATCTTGAAAATTCTAAGTCATTATTTCTTCCAATATTGCTTCTACCTCATTTTCTCTTTCTCCCTTTCTGAAACTACAAAAATACGTGTATGATGTTTTTCATTATTTTCCAATGTCTTTTTTTGTCTCACTTTCTTTCTTTTCTCTCTATACTTTAGAGTGAATATATCATTTTTACTTACGTTCTAACCCACATTCAATCCATTTCTGCTTAGGCGATGCGTTCCTACATCCAATTTTTATTCTAAATTTCAGTTATTGCATTACTCAGTTTCAAAATTTTAACATATAATTTCTACCAAAAATAAACATTTTGTAAGTCTCTTGGTCATGATTTTACACTTTTAAAAAAATATATATGCTTGACAGCATGAAATTAAACACTAAATTAAATATATTACATATGTCAAAAAGTACTATTGATAAGATAAAAAAGCAAACCAAAGGCAGGAAAATGACATTTGTTATGCAGTTAATAACAAAATATATATTCAAAGTGAGAAAATTAAATTGTAGAAAAATGTTCAAGGAAAATAGATACATAAGCCGCAATAGAATAAACATGTAAGAGATGATGCATCTCATTTGTACTTACAGAAATTTAAATTAAAACTACAGAACACTATTCCTTGTCCATCAGAATTGCAAAAGTAAGACATTAAAAGGATTGGTAAATTTTGGAGAAAGAATTCTCTTATATTGGCACTGGATGTATAAATTGATACAAGAGTTTCAGCCACAATTTGGTATTTTATAGAAAATTCATAGATGCTCACACCCAATAATCCAGAAATTTCTGTTTTTTATTTTGGTGAGAAGAGTGGCCTTGACCTAACATCTATTGCCAGTCTTGCTCTTTTTGCTTGAAGAAGGTTGTCGCTGAGCTAACATCTGTGCCAATCTTCCTCTATTTTGTATGTGGGACACTTCCACAGCATGGCTAGATGAGGTGTGTAGGTCTGTGCTGGGGATCTGAACCTGCGAACCCCACGCCACTGAAGTGGAGCATATGAACTTAACCACTATGCCACCAGGCTGGACCCCAGAAATTCCTTTTTAAGTATACATCCAGAGAAATTTTATCCTATATGCCTATGAAAAAATATGCAATATATTTATTTCAGCATTGCTTATTTAAAAAAAATGGAAATAAAGTAAATGACCATTAACTTGAATGAATAAATAGATTATAATATATTATGGAGTACCTCAGTTCTGCTCGTATCAATTTTCAACGACAGCACAAGCAAATAAGGATCACTCTAATCCTTTTGGAACACACCACCCTTTCTCCACACTTCTACACCGATTTTGTAGGAGACCAGTCCAAAGCAGGTAGCTCTACTTAGAAGAGACTATTTATTCTGTCCACTCATCTCTCCAACCAGGAAAAAGCAGCATAGGTCATGCTCTTCACTCAAATGCTTGTTTTCCACACAACTTTGGACATCCTCTAACCCACTAAGGGTGGTCATCCACCCATATATTCCTATTAATAAGGCTGAGTTTTAATATTATGTTTCCCTCCACCAGTTTATTTTATCTTTTAAAAAATTAACTAGACAAGATATTTGAGCATCGTGAAGCCTGAGGACAGTAACAAGCATTGGTCATATCTTAAATCTGTGGTGTGTGGAAGGAGGGGTTAGAGAAATACGGTGTGTAAAGGAGTTTACTCTCTCTCCACCTCACTATTCTTGTCCCTTCTCTAGTAATTCCCCATGGATGGTTATATTCTCCTTTCCCTTTCCTTATGCTTCGCTTCATTTTATTGGTGTCTAGGGTGTGAAGACAGCTGAAAGTAAAGATCAGGGATGAAGAGAACAACAGGAGTTTACTCTTTTCCTTCATTTTTACCTTGTAACCCTTCTTTTAACAATGTGAAAGCAGACGCTTATCAGATCAAGAGATTAAAAATTGAAAAAAAAAAGATGGAGAGGAGAATGGAGGTGAATTTTAAGAGTAGAAAGTTGTATTTTGGCATAGAAAAGTTGTATTTGGCATAGACATTGAAGAAGGTGGAAATTTACAAGGAAAGTAGAGAATATATGTTCTGATTGCCTCTGCTTCCTCTGATCCCAGATTTTTGTGTTTTTTTTTTTTTTTTGAGGAAGATTAGCCCTGAGCTAACATCTGCCACCAATCCTCCTCTTTTTCCTGAGGAAGATTGGCCCTGAGCTAACATCTGTGCCCATCTTCCTCCACTGTATATGTGGGATGCCTGCCATAGCATGGCTTGACAGGAGGTGAGTAGGTCCACACCCAGGATCCAAACCAGTGAACCCTGGGCTACCGAAGCAGAACATGCAAACCTAGCCACTGTGCCACCGGGTTGGCCCCTTGTGTTTGTCTTTAGAGTCATTTCTATACTCACCACTTGCTAATTTTTGATGAATTTTTGCTACGTCAATCTTTTCTGAATAATCTTTTGGTAATACAGGTCCTCCTCTTCTACCAACAGATATTATAAAACATCTTTAGAAATATTTCCCAAAAGAGAAAAAAAGAATCTGAAATTATTTAGTTTGGAAGAAGATTGTTGTGAAAATGGGGTGATTTGACTTCTGGCCCTATTTCATTTTATGAATTAAATACTCCAACCAGAATGTGCTTGTGAGGCATAGAGAGTCTGCTGAGCAGCTTCTTTTCTCATCTGGGTCAATTCCTGCTGCTGAATGATGTCTCCAAACTCGAAAGCAATAAAAAATGCAGAGACATGCCCAGACCACAAATCACTTACATTGATTTGACACCAGTTTGTTATTTTTAGATATAATTCTCCATTTTTCATTTTTCTGGGGGATTTGCAGTGTATAGTATACTTTTGATTAGAAATGGTGTTGGAAATACTTCAAAATACTGGTTCTAGTATTGGTGGTCAGAGAACGAGCTGTGTTATTTAAGACCAATTATTTAACCTTTTTTGTACTCCAGTATCATTAACTCTAAAATGAAAGTTTGTACTTTATTATAAAGTTACTTCAAAACTACTCTGTGCCTTTTCTTGCTTCGTCTAACATGTTTTCATGTTTGAATCTACCTTTTTTTTAGATATCTGAAGGTATATAAAATATAGTAATTTTCTATGTTTTAATTCAATCTTTAACTTAAAAACTTAATGGATTGCATGCACAAATTGTTTAAATAGTAAACCAATTTTCAATTCAAAAATTTTTAGCTTTATAGAAGTATGCATTTAAAAATGATTCTATTATTTTCTTCACTGTATTCCATGAGTTCCAAGCCTTCAGGAAGTGAAAATAACTAATTTATCTTGAAAGATCAGAATGTAGGCGCAGAACTATTCCAAAAACAAAATTTTGTAATCTTAATGTGTTGTGCTACCAGTCTGATTATCTATTAAGCAATTGACTCAAAATTAAACATAGGAAAGTGTAGTAGTAAGGTGATTAAAACGTGATAGTCTAGAAACAGAAGAAAATTTTTCGTTGTCTGCATGATTTGGACACAGACCTCCTGTTTGACAGCTTTGGATTTCTTTCACAACAAAATTATATTGCATCTCTGTAATTGTCCTTTTTGGCACAGAGGACAGGTGTTCTACAGATGGAGAGACAGTTGTGGTTTTATGGGACCTCCTCTCCCAAGCACATTAGTGTTTGTCACTCACAGGGGTCCTCTTTCCAAGAATGACTAATGCCCTCATGCACACTTTTTGTTAAAAAAAAAATCTTAGCATCTGGGAAAAAGAGCAGACATATTTTACCTTTATTGTGTGTAGGATAGGGGGTGAGGGGTGTTTCCTGGCACAGTCTAGCTATTGACTACATAATAAAGTGATTTCTTGATCACATGTGGAAAAGAGATTATAGTTGCAGCATATACTAGTTTTAAGCTAGGAAATGTCTACCCCCCACCCCCAAAACCCAATCCCCCAAACCCCCAACCCCAACACACACAAACAAAAGGAGGAAGGCATGCCACTCTTCAACAGATGAGAGGTCTCTGGTGACAGTAAGAAAAGTAACAGGATGTTTGTGGAAATGATGAGAAATATTAAAATGAAATATGCACTTCCATTTATCTGCCCACAAGACCACTTTGCAGACCAAGCTTTGCCATCTTTCAGTGAACTAGGTCAATAGCACGCTTTAGAAAAGCCCCGGGGGCAGCAGCAGGTGTGGAACAATTACTACAAAGCACTCCTCAGTGGTGCAGTTGCTTGGGTACGATAGATGAATCTGAGGATTTGATTCGTTCCTTTTGTGTCCATAACCTTGACCCTCTCTAGTTAATTGAAACTTTCAGTAACCCATTTGGTAACATCTATGCTGTCTCTGCTAAGAGTAGCAGAACGACAATGTTTTGCTAACAACATTTTCATCTGGATTTCATATTTTGCATCAAATTCTGGATATAACAATTTTGTTTTCAAATAGGAGACAAATTTGACATATTAGACGTTAATGCAATTTTTAAAAATATGATGTGGCAATTAGTACCCTAAAACGCTGGTCATTCCTCAGGAAAATCATGCTAAAGAAAAACCTGCCTCTGAGAAAATGTGTTTCTTAGCTGGAGCAAGAGCAATACTTTTGACTGAACGTTTAAAAATGCAGCTTTGTTTTCTTGGTAATATTTTTCATCTTAAAAATATCAAAAAACCTAGTGAATTTATGTTTTTGCAGAGAAATTTAGGAACGGTGTGCTCAGATTAGTGGTGAAAATAAAGAATCTGTACTGGATCTGAACAGCCACTGGAAAAAGCAAACGGACAAACAGACAAACAGAAAACACAGAGAGAGCCTCACTGTGTTCCTCCACAAAGCACTTAGTCTTTACTTTTGCTGGGTAGTAAATAGTTGTTAAATATTTTTCTTCATCACTGGAGAGGGATCTGGAGGCAAGAGCATTATTACAATCTAATTAAAACAGGGAAATAAAACCTCACTCATAAGAAGAACAATAATTCTTTGATATTCTCTGAAATGTAACCAGTATAAAAATTTGGTACTGTGAGATTATTAAAGGAAAACAATAGTGAAAGAAATAATCATCCTCAAATTCATTTCATCTTTTTCTCATAGCTTTTAATTCATAGGAGATATATAATTGCAAATTGCAATATAGAGAACTTTAACTTGAAAAATTCAGATGTAAATGCTTATATACTAAGGATAAAATAATATTTAGGTAAATTAATGGTTGGAATCAAGCAATAATAACATTTTGCTACAAATATAATTTATGTGATTGAGAGCACCAGTAGAAAAGCTTCAGGCTGTACTGTAATCTAAGCATCCATTTTAAGATTAAATACAAATTTAGCTCTCAAAATATGCTAGATTTAAATAAATAATTAGCATTATAATCATATTAATAACCAAATATAGTACAATTAATTTCCATTTTAATGGAATTTTCCATTTTCCTGTGTCTGGTCCTCTCTTCAATTCTTCAGTATCTAATATTAAGAAGAAATCACTGACTCCAATCTCCTGTGTCTGGTCCTCTATTCAGTTGTTCAATATCTAATATTAAGAAATAATCTCCGACTCTAATCTCCAGGTTTCCCTTGCAGTTTCAGCAATAGGGAGCAGCTTGTTAGCACGACACTGTACCTAATTAAAGACTGCGCCCAATCAGAGTCAGCATGGAAAACCATGGCTTTATGAATGTGCAGGCTAACTCTTCTCAGTACTGATTAGCATGTGAAAGCATTGAGGACCAGTCCTAATTCAGAACAGACAATCCGTAAGCATTATATCATCGGAGTGTATTTGATCTGAAATTTTATTTATAGGGAATAATATCAAAGGTCACACAATTTTGAAAACCAGTCTATATACACTTAATTAAACATCTCAAGTTTAATTACTAATCCTTCAAATATTAGAAAAATAATGTTAGTATATGACAGCTATGATTGATGGCTAAATAATAGCAAGTATTTATTATTTGAGTAATACTAGGTAGCCTGCATGATGAACTAAATCTAAAATTATATATTAAAAATAGAGTTAAAATGAAAAGTAAGTTAATTTAAAAGACTAGATTTGCTGTGACTATTAAATAGCAAATAGAACATATAATATTTCTCTGAAACCTAATCTTAATTTTTTTAGATATTTTGAAATGTCCAAAATAAATGTAAAGCACAGCACATTATTTTGAAGTTTTAAAAGTGGTTGAAATTATTCTTTATTAAGTAAAAAGTATTTTAGAAATAGAAACCAAAAATCTCAAAAATCTTGACAATTAGTGTACAAAAACACAGTTAAAGACAACTGAATTATTTTCTTTGAACCACTCTGCTAGAGTATCTTAATAACATTTTCGCTTGTCAGAGTCATTTTTAACATTAGCAATATGAGTGTTCTTTATTTTTCTAAATAAAATAAACAACAGTACATTGTGATTTTCATTTCTAAAATATGACACAATAAGGTTCTTGATGAAAAAATGAAAAGCAACAAGAAAGGTAAAATATTGAGGTGTATGAAGAAGACATTTGATTTAAAACTCATTCAGCCTGATGTTGTTTTTCCAGAAAGGGCTGATGTGTCCTGTTGAGCATGCATTTTACACATTTACAATGTCCCAAAGACAAGAATGATGCCCTTAAAGACAGGGATGTACACTTTCCCCCATATCAGCATTTCTTTAAAGATAAGCATTTCTTCCCAGAAACTAAGGATTAATTACTGACTTGCTGTGCTCATCTCGTGAGCACTGGCCTCCTGTGCTAGCTTAATGTCTTGTGGCTGTGGTAAAAGAGATATTCCTGTCATATTTGATGTATGTCCCTTGTTCCAAGACAATATATAACCTCACTGTACCCCCTGCTTATTCGGAGTGCTTCCTTCCTTGGTGAAGGTTCTCTCCTGGGCTATAGTCCTCAAAACTAGCTCATATAATTAGTTCACCAGAATTTTGATTTATAGGTTCATTATTGATTATTTGTATTGACAGTCTAAACATTCAATAACTGAAGAATGCACGTAATGTACTGTAAAATTTCTATGGGAATTCTGTCAATCCAAGAGTCACCTTTCTTTATGCTTCATTCTTTAATTATAGAATGAAATTGCCCACACATCAATGCCTGGTAGGTTAAGGAAGTTGTGACTGGATGTGTTCTCATCATGGACCAATGTTTCTGCCCCTGAGTAGGGTATAAAAGACGTAGAAAACATCAACCCTTTTAGCCATAGAGCTAGGTGAGTGTTGAGAAAGTGAGGTTTCAGAACTACTCATACCGTTGAAAAGAAATTCACCTCATCAATACAGGAATGGATAAGAGCTGAATGTTGTTTAAAATGTCATGGATAGAGAAAAATGGGAAGAATAGGACATTCCTTGACTGGTTTCTGTGACTAGGTATTCTCAAACTTTCATGAGCTAGATATTACATAAGCTATAGAAGAAAGCCAACTTCTTTTTGACAACGTCCTAAAACGGCATAGTAAAACTGCTGTTAATTCAAACACGTTTTCAAGAATGCTCTGGAGAAAGCTTTTCAAATAATTGATTCAAAGCCTGTGTCTTTGTAGAGCAGGACCTTAGGGCTATTAAATGTGTTGCTTACGTAAAGTGAGGTATTAGTCAAGACTGAACTCCAAATCCTAGATTTCTTATTTTTTCTTTTTAATTAAGTCATTTTATATTTGTGTCACTTTCTTTACCATTTAAATTTTTTCATACATACTATTGTGTCTAATATGATCCTCATAACAGCCTGTTACATGAGAAAAACATTATTTTGTACCTCTACTAGGTCAATAGGAAAACAAATCTCAGAAAGATGCAGTATATTTTTCACTCTAAAGAAATTTAGGGTTTATTTTCAAGTATCTCCAAATGTAGTTAACAGTTCATAAAGTTTCCCCCAATGGCCAATTCTCCTAGACAATCTGACTCGAAACTAAACTGAATTCTGAGAAAAACTTAAGGTTTTTATTTGTAAAAGCTTTAACCTTGCCAATAACAGTACAAGAAATGTCATTTTTCATCTGGATACAACCAGTTTCTTATGGATCTCCACAGAACTGCTCCAATTCTCTTTGTCATGGAACTGAGAAAATTGAAACTATTCATCAATCCCAAAGAGTAGCATGCTAGAGTGTGAGACTTGCAATGACTTTGTTTTGACCTTCTTTTCTCTGGAGATTCAACATGGGTGAAATAGATCTAGCTGGCAAAGATTTCAAGGTCACTCTCAGATTAAAAAAAGGCGTGAATTATATTGACAGATCATCCTTATTTAAACTTGAAAAATTATAAATAAAAAATTAATGAACTTTAGTGGCATGAGCTATTGCAAAAAAACAATATTTATGAAAAAAATTATAATGTAGGGGCTGGCCCAGTGGTATAGTGGTTAAGTTCGTGCATTCCACTTTGATGGCCTGGAGTTCACAAGTTTGGATCCCGGATTTGGACCTATACACCACTCATCAAGCCATGCTGTGGCAGGATCCCACATAGAAAATAGAGGAAGATTGACATGGATGTTAGCTCAGGGACAATCTTCTTCAAACAAAAAGAGGAATATTGGCAACAGATGTTAGCTCAGGGTCAATCTTCCCTCATCAAAAAAAAAAAAAAGATGTTTATTTATTTAGCTATTTCTAATTGCTGAAGCTTTTATTTTTTTATGTATTTAGTCGATTATAATGTATTCTGCCAAATAAATTTATGAGTATGAATGTGTCTGCTGAATCCATTAATACTACTGGAAACTAATCTTCCGAAAATAGGTAAATAGGGTCATCTCTGTTTACAAAATGAACATGCATCTGTGAATTCACCCTATATCATCATCTTTTGGCATAGTAATCTATCTGAACTCCACGTCTTAAATTCCAAGAACCTTAGACCCAATCCTTCTATGACCTAATAGAGTGTGCCTAGACAACAAACAAGATATTGTTTTATTTTTATTGACCAGTAAAATTATCAAAAGTTATAAGCATACCAAATTAGTGATTTAATAAATTATATTTCTTATATGAAAATGTTGACCTGGCAAGGAGGTATTATTTTCTTTTGTTGAGAGAACACTCACCAAACCTTTGAATGATTATAGAGAAAAATTGCCTAACACTTTCACCTCCCATAAGTATTCTTTAACCTTGCAATATAACTTTCTAAGTACAAAATGATGGAAGTGTTTAATAGCTGAGTAATGCCATTTATCCACTATGTTTAAAGGTATTTTTCCCTCTTGTTTCTTTCTCTGTTTATACTTTACCAAAAAAAATTCACTGTATGTGACACAAAAAGCACTTAGCACTTTAAAGTGTTATAGTTATACATTCTTGAATATTCAGGATCATATTTCTGCTTTACATAAATTTTGACCTAGAGAATATGACCCTTAGATACAACAGAGCTAAGAGAATATGAAAGAAGGGCATCCTTTGCAAGGTAGAAACTGAAAGTCATTTTTCATGAAATATGACCACTGATGATGCATCCTGAAAGTTTGAGTCCTATATGTTCTGAATAGTAATTGTTTTATTTTCCAGGGTAAGATAGATGTGTTAAGTATGTGATATCTGGATAGACAGTTGGATAGAATTATGGAAAGAGATAGGCACATAGGTAGGTAGATAGGTAGATGATAGAATTTCTCATACTTATTTGAGTAGCTCTCTACTCTTTTTCTAATCTATACAAGACTTTATCTAAGGGGAAGCAATAACCAATACGTCAATTAGGTTTTATTTGAATTAGTTAGGTAATACATTTTTTAAAATTTATTTTTTGTAGAGATGTAAAATAGTTTTAAAATAAATTATTTTCAAATGTTTACACGTTGAATTTTTTGCTTATGTCTTCAATGAAAATGAATCATTTCATTAAAAATCAAATCTTCCACATTAATACAGTTACAGGTAATAGAGTTGAACATTTTCTTCACTTCCTCTATAGCAAAACATGTTGAAACAGTAAGTACAAAAAGATACGACTGAAGCAAAGCCTTCAGGAGGATGTAACAAACCATTCCCTGTGGAATGTTACCATCGCTGTATTCAAGGGATTTCTCTGAAACACAAATTTTTGCTTTCAGTTTCAGTGACTCAAATTGATAAACTTCACGAATTTGTCAGCACTAGTTTGCATTTTTCCCTTTAAACTGACACATTCCAAGTGTTTAAAGATTTACCTGTAAACTCTGACTATAAATCAAAGATTGTAATTTTTAAGACTTACAATGAAAACTTCAGTAAGAGAAAGTAACTTTGGTATGGTTCTATTTGTCATGAAGATGTGATATGAAAATAATTTGCATTCTCTAAAGGTGCCCAAATAATGTTATTTTTACTTCAATGCAACATCACTTCAATATATTATTCACAAACCACTAAGTTTTATTTGTTGAACATATACTATTTGCCCTTCACATTAGCATATAAGGGAAAACAATCTTGATAGGCATTTACAAATATATGCCTATATATGCTCAAAATAAAGTTATTGAATCTACAAGCTATTACATTTGCTGAAATAGAAAAGAGAGCACCTAGCTGATAGAAAAAAGGACCCTTAAAAGTTAAAATTATTAACCATACAGAAGACCATTTGAACAGAGTCCGCAATCAAGTCTACAGATCACTTACCAAAATGGTTCAGGTGCATGTTCAAGTCGTTAAGGACTCTTATACAGTCTCACAAATTAACCAATTACATTTATAGGTCTATGAAATATTGTATTTTACCATCTGGAACCAGTAAAAGACTTTCTTATCAGGAAGGTCTTAACATCCTTATTCTAAGTCTGTGGCTCCTTCACACCTTTTAATTGTTACACCTTGAAGAAAATAAAGCTTCAAATCCAGTTAAGAGTTATGTGAAAATACGAAACCTGAATGAGAAAATGTAAGACTTGGCAGGTTAGTTAAGATGAATTCAGTTTGAAAGAGTACTATATTTTGTGTGCCTCTGTTTTCCAATATTCTACAATATATTTGTTACAACAAATATAATCTGTTTAAAGTAAATTGGCTGTTGAATGGGAATGCTATTCCTAAAGTCCCTTCAGGGCTAGGGAAAGATTTTAAGGAGTCAATGAAATAGCAACAGCAGCAAGAATGAGGTCTGGAGCCTGGAAACTGCCCAGCTGGTTTTGGGGACAGTGTGATTTTAGTGCAGCGATACCACCTGCTGTGTTGTATAGATGGTGGGCAGGCTAGGCAAGGTATGGGAAGACAGGCTAAGGGGCTCAGTGTTTATTTTGTTAGCAATGAGAATGAAGATAATGGAGGTTTTTAAGAGGAGGAATGAATGACGAGAACCAATGTGAGTTGTAAAAGAGCACAATGACAGGATGGTGGATGGTGTATTAGTGGAAGAGACTGAAGGTAGGGAAGTTAGTGAGAACACTGCACTGGTTCAGAGATGAGATGAAAGTATCTATCTGGAGTAGTGTTACAGGGGCTCAAGAGAAATGGATGGATGCCACACAATGTAATATATAGAGCTGAGTTAAGTATGTGGAAAATTCAAATCACCAAAATCAATTATTTATTATAATACCCAGTCTAAAAGATATGTTTATTTAAAATTTTCCGTTACATTTCTTCATAGTTGATTAAATTTTTACTTCTCCTAGCAAAGGGTAGAAAAAGAAGTTATTGAAAATTCCCTAAAATTATAACTTTTTAAAAATGTTATATGTACATATCGGTTATATGTATATAACAGATGTGCATGCATAACATCTGTACATATGTATCTGTATATGTAATATACAAAGTATATATCACATGCACAAACACATACATACACTATGGGTGGAGTATCAAAATTGTAGAAATTTAAGAGAACAAAGTCATCTCCTAATTTTTAAAAATTCCTACTTATGTTTAACTGATGTGATTTTCTTAATTAGAAAATAAAACATAAAAGTTTTGCATTATGGGCTTTATATATATAACATAATATAATATTATATTATATTAGTTTTTGTTTCTCTTTTAGGAGATGCTATCGTGCTTACGTGGAGCTACTAAAAAGAGAATGCAGAAAATGAAAATGATTATTGGAAATAGGGATGTTTGCAAAAAGAGATGTAATGGGAAGTAACAAAGAGATGACTGAATAAATACAATTGTATATGTATACTACGTATAGAATTTCAAAAGCTGTATCATTTTACCTAAAAATTAATTTGAAGGGAAACTGACACCATATAGATACAAACATCAACGAGGATACAACTAAGAGATTGCTGGTTGTATTTTATCACACTATATTAAGCTATATTGATTGATATCAATGGAAGTAGATAATGGCAAGGAATTAAAGAATCGAATAAATTATGATCATTTGTATTTTTTGTGTTCCATCTACAGCATTCAATGGTAATAATGTCTAATGAAGGCTCACTCCTAATTTGTTCAGGAGGTAATAAGCAAGAGTAATTTGGAACATTAAATATGTGTATGTATATTTTGTGTTCAGTAAATGGTAAATATTACACTGGCTACAGAGTATAAAGCAATCAGTGGAATTCAGTTCATCCATTCAAATGAGACCTTTGTATTCAAGTGACTACATATAATATGCAGTAGGATGACCCGCTGATAAAATATTGAGATATTTTCTCAGCAATTTTGATAAACAGCCCCTTCCTCAAGTCCCCTGAGTGATCCATCCCTACTTTCCCCCCATCATCCACCTTCCGGGAAGGATCTCAGCATCTCAGAGGGAAGGATGTCAAACACGGACTCTAGTTCAGGCATCCACCTGCTCCATATCTTGAAAGAATCATTTCTTGAAAGAGTGAATGAATAGCAAGGAAAGAAGGCCTGAAGTGGGAACAAATTTATCACATATGAAGCAGAGCAAGGCCACGGTCACAGAAGCACAGGGATGACCGCAGAGTGCCACAGCAAGCTCAGTGGAGACTACTGGTCCAGTTCACTTAGAACCACTTAGGACCTGGGAAAGTGTTTTGATTTTATCATATGTTAAATAAAAAGGCACAGGAATGTGTAAACGAGAGAAAAAACAAGATCCGTTTTACACTTTAAAAATATATAATTGGTCTGTAGAATGGACTACTGATGACATAAAACAGTACCATCCCTCACTAGAATCCTGCCTGCTGATCATACTTGGCGATTTCTCATGGAGAGTAAACGGATTTCCTCTCACTTACTATTTCCTTCATTGTGACAATAGGTTGCAAACCCAGAAGGCTACACAGATGAAGCAAGTTATATTAAAGAGTGAAGTGTGTTCAATATAATATAACGAGTAGTGACTGAGGCAAATTGCCTGTACGACCATAAAAAAATATCCAAGTATATTTTTCACACATAATAGAGAACAAAGAAAATAACTTTGTGTGTGTGGTTTTAGTTTGTAATGTTATATACACAAGAGATGATGATTGGAATGTTCTTGCCCTTAGTTTTTATATGAAACTGGACAATCCTTCAGGAAAGCCCTGCCAAGGAAAGTTTCAGCGCCTGATTATAAGCAAGTGATGACACCTACGAAATTCATCGGGCACCGGGGAAGAAACCATGTACTCACAACCCCATAGAATTTTATAGCAGGATGGAACTGTTAAGATGATTGAGTTTAAATGTTTTAGTTTTCAGGGAAAGAGACTGAAGATTTGTGTCTCAGTATTCTCCATAATACACAATTTTTAAATTGTAGTAACATTGGATTATAACATTATATAGCTTTCAGATCTACATCATAATATACTTCTAATTCTGTGTAGATTATATCATGTTCACCACCCAAAAACTAATTATAGTCCATCCCCTCACCTGTGAGCCTAATCACCCCTTTTGCCCTCCCCTCCCCTTCCCCTATGGTAACCACCAATCCAATCTCCGTAGCTATGTGTTTGTTTGTCGTTGCTTTTATCTTCTACTTATGAGTGAGATCATACGGTATTTGACTTTCTCCCTCTGACTAATTTCACTTAGCATAATACCCTCAAGGTCCATCCATGTTGTCACAAATGGCCAGATTTCATCATTTCTTATGGCTGAGTAGTATTCCATTGTGTATATATACCACATCTTCTTTATCCATTCCTCCCTCGATGGGCATTAAAATGTCCGTACTTCCTAAAGTAATCAATGCAATCCCTATCAAAGTTCCAACAACATTTTTCAAAGAAATAGAACAAAGAATCCTAAAGTTTATATGGAACAACAAAAGACCCCAAATAGCCAAAGGAGTACTGAGAAAAAAGAACAAAGCTGGAAGTATCACTTCCTGTTTGGTTTTCATAGGAAACAGAACAGCTGAAAAAGCACAGGATACCTGCATTAACTTCTCTCAGCAAATAAAAATGGAAGAAAAGGGCTTTCAAATGAAATATGAAATAACATTTAAAAATGCAATTCATGGGAAGAAATCTATTTGGTAGCCTGGGTAGAAGTCACAAGACCTAATGTGAGTAACTAAATATATAACTGTGAGAGCATATCAATAAATTAAAATTTTATCCATTGACTAATCTAAAAGTTCTTTACTATTTATTGCACATGAAAATCTATATTCTTATATTAAATAATATTATGCATTTGCAACATGTAGTAAGAAGAAACATTCAAGAAAACAAGATCAAGAGTTTCTTACCAGTTACAACTCCAACAAAAAAATTATTCTCACATTCATTCCAGAATACCTACTTCATAAGGTTATGAGGATTCAATAAGTTAAAATGCATTCAGAATTTAAATCAGTGCCAGGTTTATAATATTTGAGAATTTTTAAAAATTCCTGTAATATCAGCAAATAATAGAATACCTATTTTATGTGTAAATTTGCGATATGATTACATGTTTATATCTTAAAGTGATTTGAGCATAAAAGTAAATTTTCATCTTCAATTATCCAACTCAGGTATAAATGGTGAAGTTATTTAATACATATATCAATTCTTATTTGCTTTGAAAAATCATTTAATGTATTCAGAAGTCACTTCCCAACAGTATCTCATTTAACAATCATAAGAACTTATTCAGATACATAGAAAAATCTATTACTATTTTCATTTTCTGGGTGAGGAAACCCAAGTTCAGATAACTCAAGTAGCTGAAAGCCATAATGATTCTGGAATCAGAACTCCCTACTGCCTTCAATTTAAGGTTAACATATTCACATTGCTTCTGGCGAAACTCCTGGTATATGGCCTACTTCTCTTACCTATCAAGATTGTTATGCTTTCTGGTTAACTTTACCAAAATTCACATTATGCTGATTTGTTAGGAACAAAGGTGATAGGGGAATGATTTCCTTAGGTATTTTTTCAGCATTTGGGAGGTGACTTAAAAGATCTTTTGCTGACTATGTCCAGTTTTTTAACTGGATTCACTATTATGAAAATGAAATATCTTCAGAGAATGTCTAAGGATGATTTTGCCCATGTATGATTGGCATATTCTCCTGTCAACTCTTTAATTGGCCTTAAACATATCGTTTAGCCCTTGGTCATAATAATCTTATCCTAGAACAGACATGTTCTAAAAAGGAAAGGAAAACTCAAATAATATCTGCAAACAGTAATAAAATGTAATATCTTTCGAAAAAGGAGAGGTATTTTGTTTTCTATTGTTTCTGTCATGCATTATTCTGCTTAAAAGAAGTATAGCTAATATTCATATTTTCATTTTGGAATTTTAGATTAGAATTTCAGGGACATCCAAATCCATAGAAAGTGAAATTCCTGTTAGTTCATTCCCAATTTGATCCAGTTTCTCCCACTGGATGGGTCTATTTGCTATGTAAATAAAAAGTTAGAGGTTCAGGCAAACAGCAAGTTTTATTTACTTCTATTCACAGGCAGTGTAAAGCTTAATAGGCATCAGAATGATATTTTAGAGCCTTCTTAGATAGCCTTGTAATAGTGACTCAGGTTGTTACAACAGTGAACTTGCATAGACTTTGATATATGTGACACTATTCCCTACTTAAACACCTGATATAGTAAGGAAATTTCAGAAAAGAAACACCAAACAAAGTCATACTCTGAGACAAGTTGATACATCAATGAACAACGAACAAGGTACATGGTATGTCACTCATGATCCTCAGCACCCATCAAGAGGTCAAGTTCAGCTAGGTAGCTTTGGGGTGTTCTGTCAAATTTGAAACATTTTTTCACAGATGTCTTAGACAGTGTTCATTGTATAAGTTATTGAATCTATACTAGAGTTTGATGGAGCAAGAAAAAAGATTTTCCAATGAGAAATATACAGAACAATATAAGAGAGCCAAATGTTGAATCTACCTTTTTATTAATGGAGTGGAATATAATAAAATAAGAATCCTTATATATTAAATGGTGAAAAACATACATTGTGGGTAACATAGTTTTTTAAAAATATTATCTTGACCCAGTTTTGAAGCCCTGCCTAATGACTGGTCAGTTCACCTTCTTGAGCAGCCAATTCTGTCCACACCCCAACCTCTTCTCTGATCAGACTCTCACACTCCAGGGCCAATATACGTGCACAGTCATCAGCACTAGAGCCAGGTACCAGACTCTTAAAGATAGTGCCTATGCCAGAGAGCGCAGGAAATTTGAAATAGCCAACCCATACCCTGCTTGTGATACATAAGCCGTTCCCTACAGCTTCAGTTTGCTGTTATCCTATCCCTGGGTACAATCACCTATGTGATCTTGCTTGGCAGCCTTATCTCCTTTGGAGCTATAAGTAACAAAAAATTCTGCTGTTCAGCTATCTGAGGGTCATTGTGTTGCATCCTGCTATCAAACAAATCTTTAAATCTTATAAAACATTGTGATATAGTATGATGAGTACTGGATCAGGCCACAGAATACAAAAATCCTAATGAAGGCTCTAACATTCTTTAGGTAGATGATGCATTGCAGATATAAAATCCAGATTGACATTATCCTCATTGAGACCCCATTCTATGAGGGCAGGTAGCACTTCTATTATTCTTTGACTCCAATGGTCAGGTGGAAATCATCTTGCCCTAATGCACAGAGTGGGGATTCTTAAATTGGCAATATATAAATATACATGCACGCACATATATTTAGTGGAAAGAACGTACATATTTTAATAGATTATCAAATAAATTCATAGATTCCCAAAATTTAGGTATCACTGAAATAAAAGAATCTTTAACCTAAGATTTTTTGAAGTCAAGAACACAAGAATGATGAAATCAAAAATACTGAAAACAATCTAAATATACTTAAGGTAGGGTTAATTCATGTATAATATTAAATGCAAAAAGTATTATTAATTTCTAAGTCTTCTCTACAAAGGACCTTGTAAAAACCTTTAGTTAAGTGTGGCCCAAAAATTATGTTTATCCTGATCCCATCAGCCTTGAACTTTTCCATGTGCTTCCCAGGTTCTGATGATGCTCTTTTAGGTTTTTCATATCACTCATGCCCCTTCGGAGATGTCTTCTGATTTTCAGATATTAACATTCTTTTAAAAATATTCAGTTGCTCTACATAATTTAATAACAACAAAAATACCCTAGCAAGTGTTCTGCTTAGTTTTGCTTTCTTTTAATATGATCATAAAATGGCTTCCAGTAATCCATTATTCTGGGCAAATTACTTCCTTTTTTCTTCATAGAGATAGATGCCATTGCTTCCTAATGCCTAGTAATCTAAGCATTCTATGCTCAGGCCTACTGCCTTTGTGTTCTTCCTATAGAAGGGCTGCTTTATTATTCTCCACTTGTCATAAAAATAACAATTTGCACATTTAATAAAAACTGAGAAAATAATAATCATTAATATAAATATTAAGACAATGACATTCCCTATATAAATATGTATTGTAATGCCTTTATAAGTAAGTGCTAACATTGGCAATTCTCAAAGTTTACTGTTTGGCTTTTCAACATTAACAACACATCATTCATTTACTCTAACTCTTAAGTGCTCTCAAATCCTAGGATCCCACTTTCTTCATCTGCAAGTCTGCTTTTGTCTTGAAGGTGTTTCCCAGGCCAGGTGACTGGTAGCCTCTGAGTTTCATGATCTTACAGGACCCAAGGCCTGCCAAAATAACTTAAGTTAATAAGAGAACAAACATCTACATTAAGCCAGTCTCTCCAGATGGACATATCATCAGTGCAGTAGGAATTAGAAATAAACAATACTTTATGTGTTCCAAGAAACATTGAGCTGATAATTTTGTTAAAAATGATCACAGACTGGACTTCATTAGACTAAAGAGCTTCTTCAAGCCACGGGAAAACAGGATTGAAACAAAAAAACAACCCACTAGTTGGGAAAAAATATTTACAAGTTATTTATCTGACAAAGGGTTAACCTCCATAATATGTAAAGAACTCACACAGCTCAACAACAAAAGATCAAACAACCCGATCAAAAAATGGGCAGGGAACATGAACAGACATTTCTCCAAAGAAGATATATGGATGGCCAATAGGCACATGAAAAGATGCTCACCATCACTAATCATCAGGGAAATGCAAATCAAAACTACACTAAGACATCACCTTACACCTGTTAGAATGGCAAAAATAACCAAAACAAAAAGTGACAAATGTGGGACAGGTTGTGGAGAAAAAGGAACCCTCATACACTGTTGGTAGGAATGCAAACTAGTGCAGCCACTATGGAAAACAATATGGAGATTTCTCAAAAAATTAAAAATAGAAATACCTTATGACCCAGCCATCCCACTACATGGTATCTATCCAAATAACTTGAAATCGGCAATTCCAAAAGTCTCATGCACCCCTATGTTCATCGCAGCATTATTTACAATAGCCAAGATGTGGAAACAACATAAATGCCTATCAGCTGATGATTGGATAAAGAAGATATGGTATATATATACAATGGAATACTACTCAGCCATAAAAAAGATAAAATCGCCCCATTCACAACAACATGGATGGACCTTGAAGGTATTATGTTAACTGAAATAAGCCAGATAGAGAAAGAAGAACTCTGTATGACTCCACTCATAGGTAGAAGTTAAACATATAGACAAAGAGAACTGATTGGTGGTTACCAAGGGAAAGGGGGGGTGGGGGGAGGGCACAAAGGGTGAAGTGGTGCACCTACAACATGACTAACAATATGTACAACTGAAATTTCACAAGGTTGTAAACTATCATAATCTTAATAAAAAGTTAAAAAAAATGATCACAGACCTTGAGTGTCTTGATAAGTCTGAGAGAAGCAAGTACAGATTTTGTCAAGATGGAATCTCATAAGTTTTAGGAATCACAAATTACCTGTAGATAAAGCTCTAGGGAAAATTAGTAACACCCTCTCTATCTCTCTCTCTCGCTCTCTCTCACACACACACATTACAACATACAAACACAAATTACAAAATACATGGAAACAATCAAAAACAAACAGCAGAAAAAGACCCAAAAAGGACTTCAGATAAGGGAATTATTAGACACATAATTAAAACAGTTCAGAAATTAAAGGACATTGAACATATATAAAGAAAAAACAATTTTTAAAAGAACCAAAGAGAAGTTCCATAAATAAAATAAAATAATTAAAATGTAAAATCTAATGTATGAGTTTAATCACAAATTGACATTTTAGAAGAGAATAGTAAATCAGATGATAAATCTATAGAAATTATCCAGAATCCATCAAAGAGATGACACAAAATGGAAAATATGAGCAAATTATTAAGAGACATGCAGGATAATATGAGAAATGGGAGTTGTAGAAAGACAAAAGAAGTTAAGTCACAGATGTCACTGGAAGATATGCAAGCCAAGAGTTTTCCAGAAGTGATGAAATAGAATAATTTATATACTCACAGAGCCAGTGAATCCAAGTAACATTAATAAAAAGAAATCCAGACGTAGACACTTCAAGGTAATGGCTCAAAACACTAAAGACAAATAGATGATCTTAAAAACAGAAATCAATGGCATATTAACTTCAAACGTGCAAAAATAAAACTGATATCCAATTTTAAGAGCAATATCGGAAGCTAGTGGAGTAATTTTGTCAACTTGAGAGAAAGGGAGAATGTGCCGTTTACGTAAAATATTATACCTAATGTTATCCTTTAAGAAGTAAGGGTAATCAAAATGTGGTTTCAAAATCAAAGCAGGGTTGTCCGGCAACAATCCTTCATTAGCGGAAACACAAAATGCTATACCACAAGAGAAAGGTGAAAAAGATACCAGATGGAAGTTCTGTGATTGAAAATATAGGGGAAGCCAGGAGTTAATAAAAGTCTATCTAAATCTAAAGTAACATTAACTTTATTTTTTAAAAAAGCATGATGGAGTTAACAATGTAAAATAGATCTAAAATACGTGACCACAGTAGTATTTAATCGGAATGGATGATAGACCTTAAGATAAACATAAGACATTTTTTGAGTTTAGGCAGGCAATAAAAATGTTAAATAATATTACAGTGGGTTCGGAGAGGATATTAACATTTATAGCATATATACAGCAATAATAATGAGTGCATAAATTTTCAAATAATAGAGAAAGTTTGTAGAATAAGAAAAAACGCCCAAATAAACCAAGAAAAAAATACATATAAAAAGATGTACAGAAACAATATAAAATATGATGGGAGAAATAAATCCAAATATCTGTAGTTAAAATCAATCTCAGTGGAGTAAATACTTTTACTAAGATAAGTATTTTCACATCAGACAAAATGAGAAATCAACTAGACATATTTTAAAGCAGACACAGAAAAATACTGAGAACTCAACGCTTGAAAACCAATGGCTATCAAAAACTATACTAGACTATTACTAATCATATTTTTAACTTTCTTTTATTTGTTTAAAGTATAAAATATTTTTTTCATAATACAGGCTTAAAAACTTGAATTATATATTCTTTTCAGTCTAACTCTGTCTCTGCTCTCTCATATATTGTACATTGTCATTTTTTTGAATATTTTGTGTTTCACATTTTCCTTGGAACTTTGCATTTGGTGGTCAATATTTTAAGTCATAGGATGAAGGTGAGTGATTTATTCCACAGAGTATCCGAATTGACTTCTATTAAGCTCCTGCAAGCATATTTTTACTTAAATTATTGACTGTTGATTATTTGAACTACCTGAAGATGTAAATTTTGTCTGTAAACCTATGTGAGGGGTTTTCTATGGTAACAAAATTTTAAAAATATATATTTCTCCTCTTCATTCAGCAGGAAGGTCTCAAACAAAGATTTTTGGGTGTGAATGCAGACACCTGAGGTGAATGTGGGGGTACAGGTTTATTTCCGGTTTTACTTTTACACTAAGCACATAGCTCTTTGGGATTCCAGATAGCCAGGATAACTGTGACTCCTTACCTTGACATACTCTAGGCTTAGTTTTCTCTTCCTCAACTTACAGGGCAACCATTTTAACAAATGCCATCAACTCAAATAGTGCTGTGTCTTCTCAGCAATTTTATTTCTAGGATTTTATTTAAATTAAAAGCACAAATATATAAAGAATAATATAGCTGTTTATTCAAAGTCATTAATGCTATCCAAAATAAGAAATAACTTCAGGGTCTGGCCCAATGGTGTAGCAGTTAAGTTCATGCACTCTGCTTTGGTGGCCCGGGATTCACCTATTCAGATCCCGGGTGTGGACCTACTCACCACTTATCAAGCCATGCTGTGGCAGGCATCCCACATATAAAATGGAGGACAATGAGCACAGATGTTAGCTCAGGGCCAATCTTCCTCAGCAAAAGGAGGAGGATTGGTGGCAGATGTTAGCTCAGAGCTAATCTTCCTCTAAAAAAAAAAAGAAAAGAAATAACTTCATTGTCAAACAATGGGTAATTAACTATAGATCATTCCCATTGATAATCAACACATTAATAATAGATGGTATTGTCTAACTGCATTCAAATATCTTTATAAGGTTTATATATTTATAAAAAAGAATACATATTATGACTTCAACGTTAAGGAGATATATATGTATGTAAAATAGTTCCTAATAAAAAAAAATTGTAATTGGCATAAGCTATGAACTGGTTGTTCATTTTCCTTTGTTCTATGGAACTTTTCTTACCATAGATAAAAGATAAGGGATGAGAGGGGCCGGCCCCATGGCGTAGTGGTTTAGTTTGGTGCATTCTGCTTCAGAGGCTGTGTTCATGGTTTCGGATTCTGGGCGTGGACCTACACCACTCATCAGCCATGCTATGGCAGTAACGCACATATAAAGTGGAGGAAGATGGCATAGATGTTATCTCAGGGCCAGTCTTCCTCAGAAAAAAAAAAAAAAAGGTGGGGGAGACTTAAATTTACCTTTTTGGGAATAACTGACCCTGTCATAACTTAAGTCAAGAGAAATTGTTTACTATTTTGCCCTCTAGAAAAGTTAGATTTTATTTTGAATTCAGTCAAATAAGTATGGGATGTTTAGTGCTTCTTTTCATCACAGAAGTCCACTGTACATGGAAGCCTCTGTACAATTTCTGAAGGTTCCCTGAAATAGAATTGCCTGTGGTTCCACTGTGGGAGTCCCTTTACACCTGGATATACACATTTCTATATATCTATAACTGGCACTAGTATTTGACTTAGAATTTTTTACTGTTTCCCCTTGTTGATTACAGGAGTAATGTAACTGATATCTGTCTATTCTAATAGTAGGTTGGAGTAATGTTCTGTCTTAATATAACCTTTAAAAATTAACTTTTATTACAATGTGTCCTTTGAAACTGAGGTCAAGAGACAACTCTGCCTGCAACCATGAAGCCAATAGGCTTCTTAAATCTAATAAAGTTTGTCATGATTCTATAATCTGGAATACCATCTATCTCTCCTTCTCTGTAATGTTGAAAAATTAAGGAAGCCAAACCTACTGTCAGTAGATTGAGGGGAAAATGTATGATTTAACAATAATATCATCTTGGTAGTTAGGTTAGGATAATTTTTTTTCAGTTTATGTTTCTAAATTTTTAAATAATTGCCGAGGGTTATTTTTTCTAGAAGAAAAATCTATTATAAATTTTGCAATAATTATAGAGAAGAAACAACATTCACAATTTTAGAATTTGTTAAGAGAAGGATTAAATGAAGATAAAATAATACTTTTTAGTTTTCTTAAATGATCTAATAGATAGTTGTTCAATTTAATAATAATAATACATTGAGTAATTACAACTCATAAATAAGTAAAATGAATACCAGCAGTTATAAGGGATGGGAGAGAGGAATTGAGAAGACTCTGTTTGAGATACTGCAAAGCAGTATAGTGTTATTGAAAAGTGGTTGTAGATTAGTAAGATCTAGGACAATCACCGAAAATTATAAAAGAAGTGTAATTAATATGCTAAAAGAAGAGGAGAAAATTGGATCATATAAAGTGTTTAGTTAAAACCAGAGAAGGTAGAAAAAGAGGGAAAGATGAAGAAACAATAAACAAGTACAATGAATAGAAAGCAGTTACAAAAAAGGTAGATATAAATCCAGCTATAGCAATAATCACTTTCAATGTGAATAGTCTGAATATGCCTATTAAAAGGCAGCACCTGACAGAGCAGAAAAAAAAAATAAAACCAACATCTCGACCATATTTTGTCTAAAAGGAATCCACTTTAATTATAAAGACACAGATGGATTAAAAGTAAAGGGATAGAGAAATACATGCCATGGTAACACTAACTAAAAGAAAACTGGAGTAGCAATATTAATTTCAGACAAAGTTGGCTTCAGAGCAAGGGGAATTTTCAGTTTTAGGGAGGTGCATTACATACATATTGATAAAGAGTAAATCTCCAAGAAGACATAACAATTTTTAATGTGTATGCACCTAACAACATAGTGTCGAAATACATAAGGTGAAAACTGATAGAACTGCAAGAAGACACATACAACTCCACCGTTAGAGTTGGATATTTCAACACATTTCTATCAGTAATTAATAAATGCAGCAGACAGAAAATCACAAGGATATGGTTGCATTAAACAGCTTTATATAAGTCAGGGTTCTCCAGAGAAACAAAAACAATATATATCTATATGATTTCTTATAGGAATTGGCTCAAGCAATTATGGAGGCTGAAAAGTCCCACAATCTACTATCTGCAAGAGGTGGAACCAGGAAAGCCAGTGGTTTAGTTTAGTTGAACTATGATGACCTGAGAAGGGAATAGGGGAGAAATGGTCTAAGTCCCAGTTCAAGTTGGAAGACCTGAGAACTAGTAGCACCAACGTCCGAGGTCAAGAGAAGAGGCATGTCCCAGCTAAAGCAAAGAGAGCAAATTCACCCTTCCTCTGCCCTTTTGTTCATTTGACAAAATCCCTCATTTTTGTCTTTTGCCAAATAAAGGCTTAAAAGCTACTAGTAAGAGCATGCTTAATTGAAAATACAAACTGTAAACATCATTGACATTACAAGATAAATGCTCAAGAGCTTATATTTATATGATACAAACTCTTTCAAAATTTTAGCATAACTTGATAAAAATTTGGTGTGAGAGCCCATGGCCCTTAAGTTTTTATGTTACCTAATGGAGAAATGTACACTGTCAACTCTTAAGTTTACAGATTCTCTTTTTCAACTGTTGTATGTATGTACTTCTAAGAATTTGAATGCTTTTGCTGCAACAGAACAACATATTTAATGGTAAATAAAAGAGAACAGACATTAATAAATGAAAATCCAACTACATTTTCATAAGAAAAGAAATAAAGTTTATATCAAAATTAGATTAATGAATATTAAAATTTTCTACAATATTATCAGAGTTTTGTCTGTTTTGCTCATTGATGTTTCCTCAGTTTCTAGATTAGTGCCTGGCACATAGTATGGCACAATTAATTTGTATTGAACAACTAGATTAATTATTTATCAATCCTGGTAATATTAGTCATTTTAATATTGATTTATGTATTAAGTGATAATGTATACATTGTAATATTGACCAATGTATTAGTTAAATCATATGAAATTGTCAATATTTTGTCTCTTTTGACATCTTGATACTTATACTGTCAATAAGTTGGGTGAATCTTTTGGTTACATAGTAAAATAATAATCAAAAAATTATGCTAAAATGACTAGTTTGGGTTTCTGCAAAGACAAAGAGAATGTATTATGCTCAAATCAGTCAAGGATTTTTTTTCTCTATTGTGTGCTGAGCATTTATAAGATTACAGCTAGAGTTCTTTTCTGGCCCTGCCTCCAAACTTTTCCATGACCTGCCTTTTTAGAAGCTTCCACAAATATGATTGGAAAGTAAACTCCGTGAGAATGCTTGACGGTAGCTGGCAGTTCAGAGATAGTTCTCTAAAGACTGGTGGGTGATCAGAGCCTCACAGAAGGTGACTACAAAGCTGTCATTATAGGAGTTATTGGCAACCATGTCTTCTTCTTGTTGACCTGAGAAAAGATGAATTCACTTAACAAAGACAGGAACTGAATGATGGAAAATATAAGCCTAGAGAGGCAGAGAGAAGGGATCAAGAGCATCTGATTTTTCGATTCTAGTTCTTGCTGAGGTCAATTTGTGTTCCCCGAACTTTCATGAGATTTCTCTATATCCTCATAATAAATCATCCTTTTCTCCTTAGGCTAAAGTTGGTTTTCTTTATTTGAAATGAAAATAGTCCTAAGTTTTTGTCATATAAGAAATCCTGATAAAGCACAATAGAGCCTGGGGGATATTAATTAATTATACTCGTCTGTATTTATTTTGTTCTGTGCCTGACAGCTACCTAAAATAGTGTTTTAATTATTCATTGATTAGCCTTTTATTATAAAATAAACCACCAAGAAAAACAATACTATGTAACAGTGCTGAAGTCTTAAATAAATCAATGCATCTAGTGCTTTAAAAAGTGGAGATGTCTTAGTTCATATTAAAATTCAGTGTTAAAATATTTTTCCCATGGAACTGGAATGGCATACATGTTTATGTGCATGCAAAAGTGACTATTGAGACATATCATTGAAATTGTAGTAATAACAGTTTACAACATAATCACAGTGTAGAAATTATGATAAAAGCTAAAAACTGTGTTCTTGGATTTGGAAATCATTGATTACAATTTTTATTTCCTAAAAGGCAGCCAGACAATGGTCAAATAATCAGGAAATTCACAAGTCAAAGAAAAGAGTTTCAGCCTTATTATTTCTGAATGATCAATAAGAGAAACAAATTTGGCAAAAAATAATTTGTATATCTGAATAGATGTGGTAAATGACCAATAGGTAAATTAACCAAATAATCTTAAGTACACATAAAGGTCTACAAGCTGGACCTATCTTTTTAAAAGAATCTACACAAGAACAAACAACACAACAACAAAACAAACCTAGCGGATGAGCTTGGGGTAAGGTTTGAAACTATATACATCCAGCTTCTTAAGAAGCAAAACCTGAGATTTGTTTTTTTCCTAACGGGCTATCACCAAATGAAGAATTACGCATACTTTAATGCTAAAGGTATAGAATATGAAATGTTATCCATAGCACTGAAAGTACATAAAAACTAAATATGAATGAAAAATTAACATTTCCTTGATTATCAAATGAAATTGTAGAGAGCTTACATCTTTAATTTTTGCATTCCTGTTATTTTAATTTTGCTTTGCAATAAAGTAATATTTTTTTAAAAGTCAAGAAATAGAACAAAGAGGAAATTTATATCTATTGAACACCGGTTTTGTGTTGTTTTCCTTTCTTTTCACCACAACTCCATCTTTCAGTTTTTATTGTAACCTTTCTTGGAAGTACAGAAACTGAGGCTCGAAGGTAACTCTTTTTCCTGGAGTACAAACTGATAAAGAGCAAAACCAGGTGGTAACTCACATTTTCGAATTTCAAATTCCAAGATATTTAAACTGCAAATCTTGATACTTGGGAAAGTATGCTTATCCAAATTTCAGCATTTTAACATGAATTTATGATAAAATCAGAATGCGAGTGGAAAAACCTAAAAAGTATAAAATAGATGTGGTATTCAGTACCTTCACTGTATTTCTGACTGAGAACAGGGAAAAGACCATTAAAATATGTTGTGGTTTGATATATTATTTCATTGGCATGATTTTACAAATTGGTAGTGTTTTAATTGTTTGGGCTGAGGTTTTGTTTTCTTTGAATTCTTTTGTTTTGACAAATTCATGGGATTCCTATATGATTTATTCAAATTCCATGTCTTCTGCTTCCAGATCTTTACATTATTGCAAATACTAAAGCAAAAATATTAAAAAGCAAGAGTAACCACTTTCCATATAGGCTAAGTAAAAATAAGTCACAGAATGGAGCCCACAAATTCTTTCAGAATGTTTCAATGTAATTGTATTTAATATAAGGATATTAGTTTTAGCTGCCATATTTATGGTAAAAAAAAATCAGTGACCAATATTAGCTGCTTGATAATGGTAAAAAGCAAAACATATCTAAACAAACAAAACACTTCTTTTAGTTGTATAAAAATAGACCTGTTTATCAGCTTTATAATTTAGCTACAATTTTGTATGTATCTATCTAGTTTTATATTAGTATCAAACCATGCTATTTCTACCAATGTAATTGTTCTCAGAATTAGTAAACAGAAGCTACTTTATATTGTACTGAAAACTTTATTGTGGTTGACAACAGATACCATTCATTGAGTTTGTTTGGGCTTCTTGTTGTGCTTCATAAACATTTTCAGTTTAGTTTAGTTTTGTTGGTTTGGTTCAGTTTATCTTTGTTTATTTCTTTAGGAAGAGGGAATCACACCATTTCCAAACGCTCTGCAATAATGGCTGCTTCTGAGTTTTCAGCCAACAACAAAGATGCATTACTTTTCAAGACATTTCAGCATGTCTACTGAGCATACACCCTTTTCCTTTTGCTTTTCCGAGTTCACCATGGAATATATCTTTTCTTCCTACTTCTTTCCTTTTTTTTTTATTAAGGTCATATTAGCTTATAACATTGCATTAATTTCAGGAGTGCATTCTTACATTTCAGTTTCTGTATAGAACGCATCGTGTTCACCACGAATAGTCTAGTTTTTATGTGTCCTCATACACATGCGCCCCTTCATCCCTTGCACCCTTCCCCCACACCCTCCTCTGGTAACCACTAATCTCTTCTCCTTATCTATGTCTTTGTCTTCCACATATGTGTGAAATCATACAGTATTTATCTTTCTCTTTCTGAATTATTTTGCTTATCATAAGACCCTCAAGGTCCATCCATATTGTCTCAAATTGCACATTTTGTCTTTTTTATGGCTGAGTAGTATTCCATTGTGTATGTATACCACATCTTTTTTATCCATTCATATGTTGATGGGCACTTAGGTTGCTTCCATGTCTTGGCTATCGTGAATAATGCTGAGATGAACACAGAGATGCAGAAATCTCTTTAAATTGTTCATTTACTGTTCCTTGGATAAATATCCAGTAATGGGAGAGCTGGATCATATGGTGTTTCTATTTTTAATTTTTTGAGAAATCTCCATACTGTTTTCCATAGTGGTTGCAACAGTTTGCATTCCCACCAGCAGTGTATGAGTGTTTCCTTTTCCTCACATCCTCTCCAACACTTATTTCTTGTCTGGTTAATTTTCGCCATTCTGATGGGTAGGAGGTGATATCTCATCGTACATTTGATTTGCATTTCCCTAATAACTAGTAGTGGTTAACACCTTTTCTTGTTCCTGTTGGCCATCTGTACATCTTCTTTGGAAAAATGTCTGTTCATATCCTTCTTTTTTATTTTTAGCCCAGCAAACTTAGAAACAATAAAGCTGAACTCTAATTCATTATATCTTTTCTGTTGATGCTACCTTATCACTTAATATTATCTGTAGCACACTGAGAAAACTCTTTGATGATAAGACTGCTATGGTAAATTTGAGTTTGGTGCACACAGGGGCAAATGGCACCATCCTTCTGTAAATCTTTAGCTTCTTCTGGAGTTTAATATAACATGGATGTCAGATGGTTGGCCTTCCAAAGGACATGCTGAGAGTTTTGATTCACTTCTCTGATTCTTGTCTATTAATAAATTCTTTGACAGCATCCTGCTGAGTAGCAAAATTCAGCGACAACTTTCAGATAGGTGTTGCCAAGAAAAATTTTTGAGTGCATGTAGTTTTCATCTGGTGCAATTTAGTATATGACCTTTGTCTCCTTTAGCCTGTCTATTAAACCACAGCCCTGAGCTGACTGTAAAAAAATGACCCATAATATTAGGTATACCTTCTTAATTGTGATTCTGGAAAAAAAATTTGCAGACTGTAGCAATTTTTCTAAAGATTGTGCTAAAGCCTTACAGTGAAGCTGTTGAAGAGGCAGTATTTCCTGGAGATGAGAAGCATATCAAACGCTAATTACTGAATCTTTGCTTATTTTTGTTTTATGTTATATCATAGAAAAAACACAGGCAAATTTATTTCTTTCCTTCTTTGTTACCAACAGGTTAGGGAGAACATCATTATTATTATGTTTTAAATCCTCACCAAAAACAATGTGTTTTTAATGATTCTTGTTGATTGGACTATCTTAATTTTTTTTTTTTTCTTTACAACTTTACTGAGATCTCTGACATGTAACATTGTGTAGGTTTATGGCGTACAACATTATGGAGAACATTATTAATGCTTTTCCCACCTGCTTTTATTTCTGTGGAAGCAACTTATTACACGTTTGTGGGGAAAGAAAAATGGAGAGCATTTACTTTTATATTTCAAAGAATAAAGCCCATCTACTTAAACTGAGGATTTAATGATGGAAATTGCTGGGGGAAAGAAAAACAAAAATGAAGAAAACAGGGAGGGAGGAAAGAGGGAGAGAGAGAGAGTTAAGATTGGCTGGGGAATTTTCAAGTGCCAGGAACAGTGTGTTCTAAGCTCTTTATACGAACCGTCTTGTAAATGTTTGTAATAACCCAATGCGTTAGGTACTACTGTTATCACCATTTTACATACGTAGAAGCTGAGGCACATGAAATTAAGAAACTTGTTGAAGGTCATCCAGTAAATAAGTGGCAACACTGGTGTTTAAACCACAGTCTGGTCACGTGGTGCTACTTCTCCCACTCGGATCAGAGCAGAAGTACTGATAAAACCCCAGAGAGAGCTTCTTTAAACAGAAATGAATTCTTTCACTAATGATGTCAACTAAGAGCTTATATCAAGTTAATATTCAAGAGAGGTATTATATAATTAATATTTGATAGCCAATAAGAAAGTATGATATGAACTTGTGGCTTCTGAAATTATGACTATAGTTATCGTATTAGTTTTTAGGGCTGCTGTAACAAAATGCATAGACTGGGTAGCTTAAATAACAGAAATTTATTTCTCACAGTTCTAGAGCCTAGAAGTTCAAGATCAAGGTGTTGGCAGATCTGATTTCTCTTGAGGCCTCTCTCCTTGGCTTACAGATGGCTGCCTTCTTACTAGATCTTCATGTGGCCTTTCCTGTGTGCATGCATCCCTGGTGAATGGTACATCTCTGCCTCTTCTTATAGGACATCTGTCATATTGGATTAAGGCCTACCAATACGATCTCATTTAACAGTAATTACCTCTTTAAAGTCCTTGTTTCTAAATACAGTCACATCAGAGATTAAGGTTTCAACATGCGAATTTTGGAGAGGCATAATTCAGACCATAATAGCTGGACTATAAATATTATATTCATGTATATATAAATATTATGTATATATTGTATAACTACATGGTATATGGCATATGTACATATATATGGTGTATATATATATATATGTATGTGTCAAGGAAGATTATAAATATGTCTTCATTATTTATTTTGTTTTTATTTGACTCTTGCTTCTTATTTAAGTAGGAGACATTTCCATCCATATGGAATTATTTACTAACTGTTCTAACCAGATAACCTCAGGACCCCTTATAGATTTATCACATAAAGAAATATTTTCCTCTTATATGTCTCACAAAGGTTAAATTTATGGCATAATTACCAATATCTAAGTAACTTGATATCTTTAAATAAACATAGAAAAAATATCTTGTTAAATGTTGCTGTGAAAGTAGAGTGACAGACTTGATGTAATTCTCAGAATTTCACCTTGAAAATATGCGCAGCTACCAATCCAAAAAAAAGGATATTCTGAGAGAAAGAGATTGTTTAAAAAAATCCGAATCTGGGCTTAGGTAGGGAGAAACTTTATTCAAAAGAATTATCGCAGTCAGGGAGGGAACTTGCAGTGGGGAGAGTGCTGTGACCATAGGATCTACGTGAATCTCAGACGTCAGGCAGAAAGGAATTTTCTTTTACAGGGAGGTACGAATTAAGCTAAAAAGAACCGGGTATGGCTGAGGGAGATGAGCCAGTGGCCTGATCGGACATTTGAGCAGGAAATTTCTTTTCCTGAGGTCAGCCTATTCTCAAGAGTGCTGTTTAGAAGGGGTTGTTGCATATTCCACTGCTGACCCGGACAGAAGGTTGGTCAATGTTCAAGAGCCTGGAGGGAAGGAAAGAAGCTTAGCTAAACTTTGGTCAAGTCAAATTTGCAGGTGTTCAGTGAGATTGGTCAGTGAGTACAAACAGTTCAATTAATCACTGACACAGAAAAGAATTTGGGTGGTCTGCCTTGTCTTGTCATAGGTAAACATGAGTTTATCTAAGTCCTATGGGAGGTGGGTCTTTGAAGAAAGCCTTTACTCAGAACACAAAAAGGCAGGGAATTTCTGAAGCTTTGCTGTTTTTCAGCAGCATAGACCTCAGGTAGTTTAGCATTGTCACAATCAGTGTATATTGGTGGGTGTCATTATGAGTTATTAACATTCAGACATGTATTTTAGTATATACAACCTTATGCTAGCATGACAAGGCACTTCATAAATATTACTGATAATGACTTATTTACCATCACAATTAACTGTAAAAGTACTTAGCAGACAAAAGTTAATTCTTTGCCCTACTTATAAACAAGGCCACAAGACAAATTATGTGACTGTAGGAGAATCAGAGGTGACTAAATACTTTGTGGATTCATCTCATTTGGGGCATGGGATTGAAAGATATTGAGTTGCCTTCCCTCTACAAGGAGATGTGGGCTGAAAAGTTCAGTAGGAGTGGTGAACATCTGTGTCTGTCACTTATTTTGGACAGATGCTTCTAGTCAAAGGGATTAAATATCACTTCAATTTCTAGAGTAGGTCAATGGAATTGTTCATAGCAGATTTTGTCTATCATCTCTGATGCCAACTCTCTTTCAACAGATGATACAGTCTCCTCTTTTACTTTTTTATACATGCAAGAGAGATAAAATCTTGGTACTGTCACAGTCTTTTAAAATCAATACTAACAAGGCATTGCATTCACATTTCCTTGTGAAAATTGTTTATCTTTGCTCCTTGTGCCTATTTTCCATGCAAGAGCATAAATACCAGCACAACTGGGGCTAAGCCTCCTTCTGCTGGTGTGTAAGCATCAGGAATGCTGAGTTCTATTTTTTCTAAGTAACGTATGTTTCATGTGTTTATACTCCAAATTATACCTGTCAGTTTGGGAAATATCTACTTGATAAGTAAATCTGTAAGAAGTATATCCCTTAACATATCTGAAGGTATTTCATCTGCAGGCCTTTAACGTCCCTGCACAAGAAGAAAACTTTTAAGTGCTCCCATTTACAAGAGGGAACCCTATGGCTTGAAATGATGTGCATTTTTGCTATCCCACACTAAAATCTTGTTTTTCTTGGTCAAAGTCCCTACTCTCAAGAATAAATGGTAACTCACTTTGTAACCGAGCAAAGAACTTTTTTAACTAAACATTGGGAAAATCTCTAAATTCCCCAAATTAAGCCTTGATTAAGTTATTATATATTGCACAGAGTGTTAATGCCTTATTTGGCTCAGTATGTTTAACTAAACAGACTTTCTTGTGGATAAATTGTATGATAAATATATACACAAATTTTCATAAATGTGTATGTATACCATATATTTTATAAAATTCATCCACTAGAAAATATAAATTTACCAGTGTCTTTATATCTGATAAACCCATTAATGCCTGAGGCAAATTCCTCATCATGTGAACTTAATCTAATAGCGCCCCTCCACACAAAACCCCCTCCCAGACTGTAGAAACGAATAGCACCATTTAAGACAGCTGTAACCCATTCAGACCCAGATTCAAATGTTTTAGGAGTCTATCTTTAAATTATAAGCAAAAAATATATGGAATCAAGTAAACATATTTACTAACATAGAATACTACCAGAATGATAAATATCTTAATCACTTTATTTCGCTAAAAACATAAAACTTTGCTGTTAATGTAGGAGTGCAGATATCTCTTTGAGATACTAATTTCAATTCTTTTGGCTATATACCCAGCAGTGGGATTGCAGGATCATATGGCAGTTCTATTCTTAGTTTTGTAAGGAGCTTCCATTGTGTTTTCCATAGTGGCTGAACCATTTCACTTTCCCATCAACAATGCACAAGAGTTCCAATTCCTCCACATCCTTGGCAACACTTATATTTGGTTTTTTGATAATAGCCATAGTAACATGTGTGAGGCGATATTGCTTTGTGATTTTGCTTTGCATTTCCCTGATGATAACTGATGTTGAGCACTTTTTCATATATTTGCTGGCCATAGCCAAAACAAGGAAACAGCCTAAATGTCTACTGATGGATGAGTGGATAAAGAAAATGTGGTATATACATACAATGGAATAGTATTCAGCCTTAAGAAAGAAGGAAATTCTGCCATATGCAACAATGTGGATGAACCTAGAAGACATTCCTCTAAGTGAAATAAGTCAGTTACAGAAGAACAAATACTGTATGATTCCACTCATATGAGGTATCTAAAATAATCAAACTCGTATAAGTAGGGCGTAGAATGGTGGTTTCCAGGGGCTGAAAGACAGGAATTATGTTGTTCTATGGGTACAAAGTTTCAGTTATAAAAGAAGAATACGTTGTAGAGATCAGCTGTACAACATCGGGCCTATAGTCTACAATAATGTATTGCATACTTAAAATTTTGTTAAAAGATTAGGTCTCAGGCCAGCCCTGGTTGCCTAGTGGTTAAGCTCAGTGTGCTCCACTTCAGCAGCCTGGGTTCAGTTCCTGGTGCAGAGCTATACCAGTCATCAGCAGCCATGCTGAGGTGGTGGCTCACATACAAAAAGAGGAAGATTGGCAACAGATGTTATCTCAGGGCAAATCTTCCTCAGCACAAAAAAAAAGAGGATAGATCTCATGCTGTGTTCTTACTGCAGTAAAAAAAAAAGAAAGAAAGAAAAGGTGAAGAAGAGGTTATTTGGGGTTGGTAGCAGAGTTGGCCTCTCTAGTATGACCACATATTCATATGTTTTACTTTAACACATGAACATAAGTAAATCTGTCTGTAGTATCACAGATGCATTTCTACTAAAACATGTTTTCTATAAATTATTGCTCCATTACATGACAGGCTTATATGACATTATAAAGGGAAAAGTGACAGCAACTTGTTTTCTTGTATTGATGCATCAAATTGGTAGATTTTCCCTTGCTATGTGTGCAGAGGGTAAAAATATGAGAAATTCAATAACAATGCCAGGAAAACAAATCGAAGTAACTCAGATCATGCCTGTGTGCTCTTGTGTGGAAAATAAGTCAACATAGCCAGTGGTTTTCCCTTATCCTCTATTTTTTCCACACAATGGTTTAGATACATATATTTCACACTTTTCTAGAATGGTTCAATTTTTCCTTCAACACTCTTTCCCATTCACTCAAGTTCACAGCAATATCTACAATAAACCAGTTATCTCCGAAACTGCAGCACATGCCAGTGTGCCCCAGACGGGAGTGCTCTTCCTCAGCTGGGCACATGCTGACATGGACACATTCGTTTTCTGATAGTCTGATCTATGAACAAATTATGTACAGCATTTTATCTTATGTTAAACATAGCTATAAATAAATAAAACTAATAACTTTTTTGTTAACAGTAAATATAATCATGGCTGAGAAATATACTGGAGCAAGCAACATCTGCTTAGGAAAGGCTGATCCTTAATCTTTTTTGCCTTTTTATGAAGAAATTATTAAATATCCCTGCTTTATCACTTAGCATTTTCTGAACAAAATATATTCTTGGAATTAGTATGTCATAAATGAGCAGAATGAAAATTAAAATATTAATATAACTGAGTTAATAAATAACTAAGTACCCAAATAAGAAAAAATGTATTGCCCTGGTCCACATTTTAACACAGTGACAGTGATCCAGGTAATAGAACTCTGCTGGAAATATTCTAAGCGCTCCCTTAGCGAAGTCATTACAGACTGGCCTGCTGCTTCATATAATTTCTGTGATAAGCTACTGAAAATTTAATTGGCTTTAGCTCTAAAATATTTCTTCATAAAGTAAGTACAACAGATGAATAAACCTCTTTTATTCATTTATTTATAGCAACTTGAGGAAACTCATTAGCACATTTCCTTTGCAGATATTTGTATTAAATAGGAATGTTCAATGAAATAGTGCAAGAATCTTTAAGAACCCATCTTCTCTACCATAAAATCGTGTTTGCGGATGAAAAATTTGATTGTCAATTAAGTATCCCCTTAATTTGCTGCCAGAAATAGCAAGTACTATTTTTGTCTCTTATTGAGATATAATAGAAGTTGTTACAGAAATTTATATTTTTCTTCAATAGTATTTTTCTCTAAAATCTTAGTAAATGCTACCTACTTATTATTCCCTATATTGAGATGTTCCTTATAACCCTTTTAATTTGAAAATTGGCCACACACCTATATTTCAAGTGTGGTAACATCATTTACTGTTTTTCTTTACTGTGAGTTTCTTTGCTCAGTTTAAGAGGTTCTTTCGCACGAATCATGATTTGTAAGCAAGTGAAACAAAGCTCTAGTAAGAGAAAGCCCCAAACTTTCCTTGTAATGCAAACACAGATGTCACTCAGTCAGTAAGTCATGCTAAGCGGAATTTTTACTGCTACCTTAAGAATAGGCACATCAGATTCCTATGTCAACATATCCGTGAGTCGATTTGACGTCTTCTCCTCGAATCTGTTCCTTAACCTGGATCCCTTATTAGTGCTCACGGAACAATCAAGTATTCATTTAGCCTCATCCCCTATTCTCTAGGATGGTTTCTTTCTCTTGATTCTCCTTCCAATTAAATGTGAAGTCAAATACATGTTTCCTCAGTGATGACTCTCATTTTTAAACAAATTTCTGGGTTTTTTTTCCACATCTCTTTTTACTATCTCAAAACATATCCAGCTGGGTGAGCAGGGTGGGATAGGTTGCAGAGACGGAAGAAAAGACCCGGAAACTTCGAAGTAGACATGGAAGTTTACTGGGAGTTACTAACAGGAAATGTCCGATGGCGGCTACGGGATGGAAATGTGCTTCCGCTACTGTGGGTGGGGAGGCGATTGCCTACATAGGTAGGCAACACAAAGGCTAAATTCTTGCCAAGAGGGGCTGTCCCTGGTACAACCAGCGCTCCCAGGAATAGTAGCTCATGTGGAGGGACTCTGCGCCGCTTTAAGACCTAATGTTCTTTGAGTGAGATAAGCCAGGACAGGGCTGGCCAGGCCCTGGATCTTTACCAATCCCAGCAGCTGGGCATCCTGCCCAGAAGGCAGCCAGAAGGACACATGGTTGCAGAGGGCTTGTGGGCTCTTGCTGACCAAGGCCCAGGCCCTACAGTAGGATAAAATAATTACGTATACACCTAACTTACACATTGAGGATGAATACTAGGATAATGCAATTTTCTGAAAATATGATTTGATGCAGTGTGTGTGTGTGTCTCTTCCAGGACCACCAATGGGCATTCTCTTTTTCTCCATGGTATAGAGTCCAAGTCTCTTAGCCTAGATTGTGGAAGCCTTCATGAGGTTCTGTCAATTTACCTTTCTCTCCTTTTCTCTAAACATTAATGCATTTCACTTTCAAGTCCCTTTGTCTGTTAGCCCATGCCTTAGTGTTCCAGCTCTGATTCCACTTTTCAATTACGTATATAATAAACAAAATAAAACACTTAAAAATTACTTACACATCAAATCAACTAAGACATTGAAATGTCTAAACAGAGTTTATACAATAAATCTGTAGTTATTGAGTGTATCTGTATATTGTGCATGTTTACTCATTTATCCTTTATTCTTATGGGTATTCAGGAAGGATATTGCTAAATATAAGTTCTAAATTCTGGAATCTCAAAATGACTTTCTAGTGTTTTCATACATGAACTGTAATGTGGAATATGAAATTTTGGGCTAAAAACTCCACTCCTAAAAAATCCATAAATACTACTATATACATTTCAGTTTCTATACTCCTGGCTTTTTTTTTTTTTTTTTTTCCTATTTGAAGTCATTCAGGACAAAACTACTTATTATGAAGCTAAAAATCATTTGTAGACGTGAAGCTCTTGGAGCTCTTGCTAGAATTGCTTGGTCTCAGTGAATCTCCCTCTCTTCTCTCTCTTCCACTCTCTGCATGCCATATGCCATATATATTCATGTATGTGTATATAAATTCTCACTCTTTTCATTCTTATTTTTGTCTTTCATTTCTCTCACTTTTTCTCTTATTTTCTTCATTTTATTCCTCCACATATTGTCAAACCTGTCCAATTTGTTCTCCACATCATTAGTTATATTTTATTCATCATCAGATTGGCTATTTTGTGCCTCTAATATGGAAGCTTCCCTCCATTTTCTCATTTTTCTTAAAATGACATATTTTTGATATAGTAGAATAAAAAGAAAATAACAATAATGAATCTTTCCATAACCAAATCCACCTTAAGAATTTAGATATTATAACGCAGTTTCATTTCCTTGTGTATCACTCCTACCCAGAAGCAAGCAGCATCCTGATTTTAGAGTTTATAACATCTATGCATATCTTTATAGTTTTATAATATGTGTTTATATTGTAAATGATACATTTTATTAATTGGAAAAACTTTGTCATTTCCATGGTATCATACTGTATTACCCATCTTTACATTGCATCATTTTCTAATCATTATCTTTGTAATATTTATCCAATTATATATAGCTTCTGTTAATTCATTTTCGCTTCTGTGTAGTATTATTTTATTCAAAGATACAGATATTTATAAATCCATTTTCCTAACAGTAAATATTTTGTTTATTTTCAACATTTGCAAGTACAAAAAATATTCTTGTGTTTGCTTATGCATATTTGAGTACTGCTAAAGTATATAAATAAGAGCCAAATTACTGTGTCAAACGTATGAACTTCTTCACTTTACTGGGTATGTCTAAATTTGTGTTAAGGTGGTTGTAGAAATTGACCCAATAGCAGTTTATAAAAATTTTAATTGTTCTATGTACTCATCCGTTCTTAATCTGTTTTGACTTAAAAAAATTTAATATGAGAAGTAATGAACACCTTTCTGCTACTGAAGTTTGAATTTGTGTTTGATTATTAGCAATCTTGAACATCTTTTCGTCTGCTAATTCAGTTTCCTCTAAATGATTATTCTATATTCTAGAGGCTAATTACTATTTTAGGTTTTGGGTATTGCACGTATCTTCTCCAAATCTGTCACTTGTGGAGCATGACAAATCTTTGAGCTGTATTCTGAATTAAAGAAAATAAACATACATATAAACATAAATGTGCACATATATTTACACATACATTTATACACCACATCAGTGTATACAAATATGCAATTCCATATATACACATATTGTATGAAATACACCTTCTTACACTTATAAACATATATAAGTAGTATTTTCCAGTTTTAACACACAGACACCCAATACACACATATGCACACATACACCAGACAGAAATATCTAAAAAGATGCTGCTGGTGGCTGGCACAGTGGAGCAGTGGTTAAGTGCGCACATGCTGCTTCGGTGGCCCGGGGTTCACCGGTTCGGATCCAGGGTGCAGACGTGGCACTACTTGGCACACCATGCTGTGGTAGGCATCCCAGATATAAAGTAGAGGAAGATGGGCACAGATGTTAGCTCAGAGCAAGTCCTCCTCAGCAAAAAGAGGAGGATTGGCAGCAGTTAGTTCCGGGCTAATCTTCCTCAAAAATAAATAAATAAATAAATAAATAAATAAAAAGATGCTGCTGGAAAAGGTGGTTATGATACTGCTGATGATATATTTATAGGTGAGGCATTTATTAATATATTTCATGTTTAATTAATGATTTTATTTCTTCAATAATCAATGTATTTATTATGTAAAAGTATATCGTGAACCAAGAAAAATTAAGTATCTATCTGTTGTAACATAATTAATTAATGTTCATGGCTAAAACTCAAATTTTCCTTTCAGATAATCAACAGACATATCTGATATTCTTGACTTTACTTTTGAAAACTATAGGCCTGATTACCCTCATGTAGTCAAATTGTTTTGTACAAGACTATCTTAAAATTACATCTTCAGCTCTCTGAGGTGAAGAAATATTTTCATTTTAAAACATCCGTTTCTCAAATAATTTAAATGATTATGCATAGGCTCCTAGACCCATCCTACTGTCAATGAAAATAATCCATAACCAATCTATAAATGAAAATTTGGGTGAGTTTATTCTGAGCTGAAATCTGAGGACCATGGCCTGGGGCCTGTCTCTCCGAAGGAAGAAAGGGAACCAAAGAAGTCAGATGTACAGAGTAGTTATATACCCCCAAACAGGATGTTTCACATATGATTGAAATGTCCCTCCCACAATAGTCACAAGATTGCCCTGTCACACAGTGCTTGATGGACACAGCAGGTAGTGGGTCTGCTATCTCCGCAGGCATAGCAGGAGACAAATCTATTGTCTCGAGCTGGGTGATCACGGGTCAGGGCAGCAATCGGTTCCTAGCCTAAGGAAAGATGCTTAATCCTTAAGGAAATGCCAACATTGGGAGGGGGAGGGAAGTTACACCTTTATCTCGAGGGCCTTTGTTCGTGCCATAGGGAATATCTAAAGCAGATATACAATGCATGCTCAATGGCCTTGGTCAGGCCCTTTTGGAAGACAAGGTCAGGCCGAATTAGGTTTACACCAAATAGCTTTCTCATATACTCCAATATACCCTATTACTTGCCATTTTTATTTGTCAAAGTACAGATGACAGCTTTTTAAACTTTATTATAACCATTATGAAGTATAAAATGTCAAGATCTGAGGGCCCCCAAAACTAATTTTTAAGTTCAAATTAAGAGACAAAACCATGGTTATAGAAATTGTTTTTTTTCTAGTGACCCAGAGACCAAAGAATTGATATCAAAGATTTCTTTTTCATAATAACAATTCTGAAGTTGATGTGTAATCCTTTTTTTGAATCATTCTATTAATATTTGAAAAATATTGCTAGAGTGGCATATTGCTAAAAGTTAAACCTTGGTCTCAGAAATATTTATTAATGCAACAGGAGATGTCCTTCCCAGGGGAAGGGCAACATTTGTATTACAGAAACTGTTTTAAAAGGCCTTTTACTATATTAGAAATTCTAGACACTGTTGTGTAATTATACACATATTTTACTCGTCTATTTGTTCAGGGTTTTTCTTTTTCAGTAAAATTAAGGAAGCAAGAATTTTATTATATATCTTTAATAAATAAAAATCATGTATAACTCTCCATTTCTCATAAGACAAAACATTTCTTCTTACTAAATTCTGTTTTCCCCTACTTCCCGATCCCCAATCTTATACTCCCAAACACAATATGTTATCTATGGTTGGTCTGGAAATCCAGTTTAGTATCACAATGAATACAAAGATGGTGAGTTTTGCTAACTTTTCTTGCATACTCCAAGCATATGATGGTGAACATAATTCTCCTGCAGTCTTTATTGAAAGTGTGATAACTTTGCTTCTTTTGTCTAGCAAAATAATATTTATGCAAATGAATATAACACAGTTGATGAGGATTTTAGGCTAGTTAATTTTAAAACTGCAGATGAGAAGCAGGCTCAGAGGACTAGAGTTTGCTTGCCCTTTGTTGGGGAACATTTACATTTGTAAGGGAAACCTCCATCTGTAAAGATGCCTCCTCTCTGTGCCAGGAAGAAGGGGGATGGCCTTATCTCTAGAAACTCTTAATCAATGCCAGAGGCAAGAACTTAAGTTGTTTACTGTCTGGCAACCTCATGTAACTGACCCCCCCCCCCCCACAAAATCCTCCTTTGTCTTTGGCTGAGGATAATATTTAAGCGGTGGTTTCTGCCATTTACTCAATCCGGTTTGATTCTTATCTAAAAGTTGTGGGACAGCCCAATGGCCAGACCCTACAGGCACTGATACCATTTTGAATTTTTACATATTCTTTCCTTTGTCTTGTAAAGAGATAACTCACATACCTATGCCTTCAATTTAGCCTTATTCTCCACCCATGTTTGCAGCAGCAGCAGCAGCAGCAACATACCAGCACCAGCTCTGCCTGCCCATGGGCCCTGCCCCTACGCAGCAGCCTGACTGCCCATGGGCCCTGTCCCCATGCTATTCCATACTATTCTCTAAATAAAAGAGCACTACTGCCAGATCTTGAGAGTCCAAGAAATCTTTCTTTCAACTCCTCAGTTCACCGATCCCGCATCAACAGTGATATCAGAAATTGCTTATGTTTAGTATAAAATTCTGAGCAAGATCTTACTGTTTGTATCTAGGTTTCCTTTATATTTATTGTAATTGCTTCAAGCTCACACACACACAAAATATAGATTCAGATGCCACATTTAAAGTACGTGACTATCCTAAGACTGTATCTTACAGACCCTCGCTCTGTTTCACTTCTGAGTGAACCATAAAGAAATTAGCAAGAGGAATTTATAGCAACTACACAATAGGCTATTCACCTGTATATCCTTTTAAGATCTCCTGATTATACATTCATATATAAATATAGTCTATTGTTTCACTTATTTAATTATTCAGGCTGAGATTTATCTTTGCTTATTATTTGGGGTAAAAGATTGCTAAGATAAAATTCACTGTAAAATACAAAATACTACATGAATTTCAAATACCAGAGATATTTTTTTCATAATGCTTATGTTAGTATCCTTTCTCAGATGTATATCTTAAATGATCTAAACATTTATATTAACCTTTAGCGTTAAGACTTTTAGAATGCCTCATATACTTAAAAAAGAAAAAGAAAACAGAAGTGAAGCAAAATCATTGACCTACTCAGTGACAAGAGATCTGCTTTAAGTTTAGAATTTTACTCAAGGAAAGGATGCCGATAAGCAGTGATGAGTTCCACAAAGCAGGTACATAACAGCAAATAGAACAATCACTCAAAATGACAGATTTCAAATCCAAAGAAATGAGAGATTAGTGTCAATTGACTTCAGCTAACAATCTGTAGAAAATGGACTTGAAAACTCCTTAAGGTAACTTTGTCTACCAGGCATGGCATTTTAACACGATAGTAAAACTTTGCATGTAATGCAAAATTGGAGAAGTTCCTGGCATAACCAAGTCAGAGACTTCCCAGTAAGTGGTCACCAAGCTGTACTTTTGATTATAATTGATTAATGACATAATCCAAAGAAGCCCATAATTGATAATATGCAAAAAGAAAAGCATCTGAAAAGTTATGTGTTAATTCCAAAAGAAATACAATCCCTAAAAGAAGATGCCATCATATTTTAAATGAATAAGCAATGTCAATCAAAGTGCCCCACATTTTAATAATAGCTTAGATTTAAAATATTTATTAAACAAAATCTGGGTACTATAAATTATTCAATAAATTATACAATAGATTATCTAAGACCACAGACGCCAAATGTCAAGTAATGTCTAAGGAATTCGAAAACAAAAGGATGCAAGGTGTCAGCTCTGGGCATATTTTAAGTTAGTAATAGGATATTTAGGTGATTTCAGTGAGAGAGCACGAGGTAAAAATGGGCACAACGTGCATTTTTATTTAGAGCTCATTTATAAATGGTTCAGATAATTTAGGGGTTCATATTTTTATTATAAACATTATGTTTAACAGTGTGAAAGAATGCTGAATATTGGAAAGTAGCTTTCTATTTATGTTTCTAGGAAAGAAGATGAATGTTTAATAAATGCAAACTGTGTCTCCTTCTTGGCTTTGGAAAATAAAGTCTCTTTTACTCCTCCATTCTCCCCTGTTTTCTATAATATGTCTGCTCAACTACTGAGTGATGAGTAACTGACACATACGACTCATCTGAGAACTAAAAATACGAAAATACACAATGCTGTCTCTATCTTTTTCTTTTTACCTTATTTGCTTTTCAGAACAATTTGAGCTCTAGCACATCTACTTCAGAATGCATCCTAAATGAGGTGAACAGTAATTCTACACTCAGTGATGTTGTATTTTGTGCCCTAAATTCATAGTGGTTAGATCTTCCAGAGAAGGCAAGCGTTTTAGCTGTTAATTTAATTTTCCGGTAAAGTCAGGAAGAAATTTTTGCTTTATTAAAAGGCATAAGGAGTATTTTTCCTTTTTTAAATTTAAGACATTATAGTTTTTGAGCAGTTTTAGGTTTATAATAAAATCAAGATGAAGGTACAGAGACTTCTGATATACCACTGACCACACACTTGCATAGCTTCCACTGTTATCAACATCCCTCACCAGAATGGCACATTTTTCACCAAGGATGAACTGACACATCATAAACACCAAAAATCCATAGTTTACTTTAGGGTTCCCTGTAGCTGTTGTACATTTTATGGGTTTGGGCAAATCATCATTATATCATACAAAATATTTTCACTGCACTAAAAATCCTCTGTGCTCTGCCCATTCATCCCCTTGACGACCCCCTGCAACCACTGATCATTTTATTTTCTCCATGGTTTTACCTTTCCCAGAATGTTGGAATCATATAGTTGGAATCATAACGGTACGTATCCTTCTCAGATTGGCTTCATTCACTTAGTAATAAGCATTTACATTTCCTCCACGTCTTTTCATGGCTTGCAAACTCATTTCTTTTGAATGCTGAATAATATTCCATTGTCTGGATGTACCACAGTTTATCAATTCATTCACCTACTAAAGGACATTTTGGTTGCTTCAAAATTTTTGCAAATATAAATAAAGCTATTATGAACATGGTGTGCAGATTTTTGTGTGACCATAAGTTTTTAATTCCTTTGGGTAAATAGCAATGATTGTATGGTAAGAGTATGTTTAGTTTTATAAAAAAAAATGCCCCACTGTCTTCCAAAGTGGCCGTACCATTTTGCATTCCCGCCAGCAGTGTGTGAGAGTTCCAATGCTCCATGTCCTCATCAGCATTTGATGTTGTCTGTATTCTGGATTTTGGTCATTTTAATAGTCTTGTAATGGCATCTGATTGTTGTTTTAATTTGGATTATTAGAGTGTTTATATTTACGCACAAATTAGTATTTCAAATACTTACTCATTAAAGCTGAAATTTTATTTGTTCTGAGAAGATGGGGAAAATACATGAATTTTGCCTTAGATACAGATGAGACATTTTTCTGCTAATTGCAGAAATGATGAAACTAAGCCAAGTAGATTATAGAAAATAAGGAGCAATCTACAGACTCATCAGCCCCCAAATATTAAATATATGTAATATCCTTAATTTCTACAAAATAGAAACTGTCTCACATAAATTGGTTGCCTTTAAGGAGTAGAATATTGTCCTGATTTAAATTACATTTTCCTCCAATTTTCTAAGAATAAATTTGGTTAAATTTCTTGTGAGTAATGAAATAATCCAAAATTTAATTGTAGTAGAAAGCAAAGGGACTTAAAATGGCAAAAATAAAAAAAACAACTAACGTAGAAAATTCAAGGACTGGTTTCTTTTCCTTTCTTCTAGTTCAATGGTTGAACCGTCGTTCTGATTTTGTAGGATTATGAGTCTTAGTGAGATATCATATATTAAAATTTCTATCCCAGCACATGGTTGCTACTCAGTCAGTTTTAACTATGTTTGAATTAACATATACTTTCAAGAAATTGATTGATCCATACACAATGAATAGTCAATCATTTTGAAAGATAAAACAAGATAAAAGTGATTCTAAACTTTAAAAGCCTCTCGTGATACTTAGATTTTTACGTAATAAATGAAATCCTCAAAAGGTTGTGATCAGGGGAAATTAAAATATGATAATTTTGCCTTAACATAATTAATCTGACTTGATGGGCAAGTGATTATGTGTTATATGTGTGCATTCATGTGAGTGTAAGAACGAAGAATGACTAATAGTCCCTCAAAACTCAACTGGTCTGGATGGAAGGTAAACACCTTGATTCCTTCCATATATTTTTTTTCCTTTTTTGGCATGTGATCCTGACCACTTTTCTGTATTGGATTTCATGATTTGTATGTGATAATAAGTCTCTCAGTATGCTCAACTGAATAATTCTCTTTTTTCCTGACAGTTCACACAAATAGCAATAAACTTGTCTGATGCTTGCAGCTTTCTTTATGTCATTTGGAAATGAATTGCTGTTATACTTTCAGGATAAATTGAATTCTATTCTTTTAAACATGGATTTGAGTGATCTGGCACTTTAGCTTTTTTCTGTTACATTACAGAATATTATTAAGTCCAAAATGATGCACTGTAGGAATAGTGCCATATAAATCCTGTAGCTGTTGTGGAATCTGGGATTTGTCTCCATGGACACTAAGCCAAGCTAACATTCAGGGTTTCACAGCCTAACATTGACACGGAGGACTGAGAACCTAAGGAGTCTTTATTGAAAATGAAGTCACTATAAATTAAGTAAACGTTGTATGTGTTACATAAAGAAGTAACTTATCAACTTTTCTCTACAGCAAAATATTGAAAAGAGCTTATTAAAACCTCCAGAATTTCTTAAAGCAGTAAAGATGACTACTTTGTCCAATCTTAGTGCTTATAGGTTAATAATTTTGATGCTTCTACTAACAGACACATATGATAATGAATAAGAATGCAAACAATATGATATGATGAGTGACGGCATATTTATTAATCTAGAGTAAAATTAGAAGCCAATATAATAAGCATCTCTATTGATTTTGAAACAGTAAAAATTTTCCAACTGTTTTTCTGTCTACATTAGAAAATAACAGAACAAAATGCTGGTTTAAAGTGAAATTAGTTAATCAACCAGTTAACTCAATTAATTATACAAAAAGTGCTATATTAAGACGACTTTTTTTTTTCTCCATTCTATTTGAGTAGTGGAAATATAGCTTTCCAATGTGGGTTGCTCTGAGAGTCCTAGGTGCAGATTCTTGCTTTCTGGGAAGAAAAGCATCTTCACTAAGTTGTGAATCTGCCCTGCTTACTGTTTGACTCACTCGTCAACCTACTCACTCATTCTAAAGAGCCGAATGTAAGCTCAGTTTTATATGGCTAGATATAGATGAAGTTTTACTCCATCCATGGTTAAATGATCTTTACTTATTATTTTCCTCAGAATTGAAGTAAATCTTAATCTACTAATGATGTAATCATTACCCAATTGTTCATTAAATACATGCATGTTACTATAGCAATCATGTTTAACTTCAAATAAAATAGGATAATGTTTATAAAGTCTTGTGATATTCAGCATATAATAAATTTTCAATAATTTTAAATTATGCAAAACATGACAACCATTAGAATTTAAAATAATTCAATTGAGGTTTATAAAGCCAAAAAATCTATGCTGTACACATACTTGTAGTTGTAGCACCCAACCATATGTTTTCTGAATATACCAACTCGATTGTTTCTGATATGGCCTTGGTTTCTACGGACTATTAAGGCAAGGCAAGGATTCTAAATCCTTTTGGATGTCTCTGCAAATATTTGGTAAACTGTTTCATTAGTCTCTTCCAGCAAGCCCCTGTTCCAGCCATCCCGGGTACAATAAAATGGTGTGCTGCATTGGTGGCTCATGAACACCACCTAAGAAAGCACTAAAACCTTTTAACGAAAAAAAGGAAAGAAAGAAGAAAAAACCTTTCAAAGTCTGCTTTCTTTTAAATAGGAACAACAATAATTATTGATATGTATGTCAGAGTTTCAGTCAAGACTTGAAACAGAAGCAATCAAAAGTGACAATATAAATGAAAATATGTTGTCTTGCTATATTCAGCTTTAGTAGCTGAAGAACATATTGGAAAATTGTGTGTTGTAGAAGTGGAGGAAACATTTGGAGACAAATTTCCAGCTAAAGCACCAGAAATCATCTGTTGCTTTGTTTAAAGCTGCATTGCAAAGTCCAAGAGGCTTGCAGAATGAGCTCATTTTTTAAGTGTAGTAAAAGTAATTGCTAATATTTACCAAAAAAATAAGTATGTTAGGTTAATCTATGGATTGATGTTGGCATTAATTATGTGATTAAAAATTCTAAAGATACAAACATAAAAATTTACCAAGTTTACCATTCAATTTCACATGTTGATGATGTAAAGATTGCTGTGGACATCTTATAACGAAGCTACTTGAATTCCTCCCCAAAAATAAAGCCATTAAACTATTTTCTGGGTTCTCCTCTCTTCTGACAATTATGGCAAAATGGCACAGAAAGTTTACTCTCATTTGTGGCAAATCTTTATTACTGAATGTATGATTATATTACCTTCTTCCTTTAAATAATAATTGCAATAATTACAAAATTAGCTCCAGGAATAATTGCTGGCTGTTTTTTGTGTTGCCAACTTATTTATGTTTCTAAAAATCAGATATAAGAAAATGTCAAAACATGATTATCTCTGTAGGGTCACAAATGTCAGCAATAATTATCTATCCCATGAATTCTCTTTGTCCATAAGATCGGACATCTTCCAGTCACACTCTTCTTGCTTCTAATTGGTTAGTAACCCTATTAGGCTCCTTATTTCACAAACTGGTGAGGGAATAAATATGCCAGAGAAAGAGATGATCATCTGGAAACTAGTCTCTTACAGGCAAAAGTAAAAACACTCAACTTAATGAGATAGCTATAAACTGGAGGAATTTCCTTTTTTCTCTGAAATACTAAAGGATGTAAATATGGCTTAATATATATTCATATCTGCTGTGTGAGAGCTACCTTGTTGGCTCTTTCTTCAAAGTACAGAAACATATCATCAATTGCTTTCTGCAGTAATGAGAATGGATATACTATAGTCAAAGATGCATTTAAACACGTATTTGAAACAAACTCTGTGGGATAAATAGCATTATTTTTTCATTTTATATGAGAGAAAAATGAGGCTCAGCTTAAATATTATTCCAAACTCCTATATTCAGTAAGAGTGAAACCTATATTTAAACTTTTAAGCTCATTCAATTTCCAGTATATTTTGTAGTAGAAGAATGCCCCAGCTATGAAGGTTTAGTCAGAGAGTAAAATTCCACTGCTCACTTTTCACAAATGGAACAGGCTAAGATCTGAACAGTGTCTTGGTGACAATATTGCTAAAGTGGAGTGAAGCGAAGTAGAACTATAGATCATGGGAATGAAAGTTATTTAAAAGAGAGGACAAATGAAAATGTATTTAATTAAAAATAAATTTAATGCCCAGGATGCTAGAGAGACAATGTGAACTTTGTCAAAAAGTCCCCAAGTTGGGGGTGTGGAGGGTTCTTACAGCTGGTCACTTGATAATGGTTTGAAAGATATGTCTGGTTTTAAGAAAAAGAGTTTTTGGGGGAATGAGTATGGACAGAGGATAAGACTGAAAAACAGCCGTCCTGATAAGAGAAATAAATGAATGCATTCACATGACCTTGAGACAGGGTGCATATGGGAGTTTGAGAAGCATCAACCCTATGGAAAGTTATAAAGAAAAGCAGAGCAAAAATATAAAGTAATAAATGAATAGCAAGCATTTTGGAATGTTACAATTCATGATGTAATTGGGCCATTTTTATGAAAGAAGCAGCTGAATATTACTTGTTTTGTTTTATTATATATTTTCCAGTTCTAGACGTAAATGAATCTCATTTCAAGAGGACATATTATGTATAAGGTGACAATCAATGAACTTTCCATCATACAAAGTAACGCATGATTAACTGGACCCATAAAGCAGTGTTTTAAATTTATTACTAAATAAGTATATTCTTTTATAACAAGTTACCTTAAAAGGATATTAAATGATAAGAAAGTGTTAGAATGAAAAATATATCACCACTTTTCCAAAACAAAAATTCCATTTTAATAATCTTTTGGCTTATCATCAGATGCACACTTAAGAAATTTATCAAGAAAACAAATAAAAATGTTTGAGTATCTTATAAGCTAAAGAAAGATATTCAAAAAGTGGGTTCTTAGCTACAACAATGTCCATGTAATTCAAGTAGTGCTGCTTCAGTTGTTATCCCAGTATATAGTTACATCACTCAGATAAACAAAATTTAAACATGTGAGTTTTAAAAATTAAATATGCTGGAATTTAAATTAAATTAAATCATGGAGATTTGGTAGAATTCTTGACTACAAATAAATGCAAGACCTAACACCTTTCCTGCAAGATATCAACTGCTCCATATAATTTGCTTGGACTTCAGATCAATAAGATAAACATTTTTTTCTGTTTTAGTTTTATTTTAATTACATTTTTCTCTAAGTACAATATGTTTATGGTAAGAAATGAAAAATGACACAAAAGATGGTAATGAAAAGCCAGTATCAGGACTTTTTTGTTTCCAGTCTCAATCTGACTTCAGAATCTACTTCTCTTAACTCTTTTAAATTTTATTTCTTCTGGTGCTTACCTCAGTAACTGTATAAAAGAGTTATACCTATTTCTTTAACAACTGTGATATTGTGATTTATAAAAAGAAATATAGATTTGGCCTTCATTCTTTTTGCTGGCACAGAGCTCCTAAAACCCTTGGAATTTCCTAAGTGATGAGAGCAATAAATGTGGCTTTTGTATGTTAATGAAGTGACTTTTGGATCACATCTAAGGATGGGGGCTGGTTGCCAGCGGACTCAATCATTTCTAGAGGGTTGGGACTTTCAGTCCCTGGGAGAGGAGGGAGTCTGGAAGTTGAATCAATTGCCAATGGTCAACGATTTAATCAATCATGTCTGTGTGAGGAAACCTCCACAAAAACTCAAAAGGATGGGGTTTGGAGAGCTTCCAGGTGGTGAACATGTGGAGATTTGGGGAGCTTGGAGCACTCAGATAGGGCAGGGAAACTCCTCACCCTTTAACCACACTTTGCTCTGTGCATCTCTTCTATTTGGCTGCTCCTGAGTTGTATCCTTTTATAATAAACCAGTTATCTAGTAAATAAAATGTTTCTCTGAATTCTGTGAGCAGCTCTAGCAAATTAATGGAAGTCAGGGAGGGGGTCTTTAGAACCTCAAATCTATAACCATTGGTCAGAAGCACAGTGACAACCTGGACTTGCAGCTGGCATCTGAAATGGAGGGAAGCGCAGTCTTCTAGGACTGAGCTGTAGACCTGTGGGATCTGATGCTACTCCCAGGCAGTGTCAGAATTGAGTTGAATTGCAGGACGTACCGATAGTGTGGGAGAATTGCTTGGTGGTGTGGGGAAACACACACACACATTGGAATTGAGTGCAGAATCCAAATTGGGTGCAGAATCTTAACAAGTTTAGACAATATCCAGTGTATATTATATAAATATTGAGTATTTAGATGAGTTACACTATTGCCTCAACCCAATGTTTCATAAATTATTACTGCTTTAAGTTGTACTTTTGGTAAGAGTTATAATGTTATATATTTAGATATTACACTCAAGCATATATTTCTGACAGTTACACTCATAATTTTACATTATTAGGCCACTAATCTTTATATGTTTCCTAAAATGATAAAATAAAAATATGAACTTTGAAATTGCTGTTCCATTTTCTACCACTACCCAATGTTGCTATTGGAAGGTATCAAGCAGAGTGCAGTGCATTGGTTACCAATCCCAGGGGAGGACTACAAACACTGCCCACTGCAGTCACCAAGAAGAACACAATGCAGTCAAATAGTGGATGGAACAATGCCTACTCACACAGAGAAGAGACAGAGCAAGATGAGCTTCAAGAGTGGGCATGGGTCCTCCATGCTTAGCAAGTCTCTCTTGGAGGCCAATGCAGGGAAGTCTGCCTACATGCACCCTGAAAGACACTTTGCCTTCCCCCCTGAGGACAGATATAACAGCAGCGTTGGCCAGGGCCATATGTCACACACGCTTCAGGCAAAGACATAAAGAACATTCTTTTAGCCTGAAACAGGGTAGGATACTCCCACACAAGGTGGTTAGCCAGCATGGGCTTTGTGGTTCCTTATCTCCTGGTGAGGGTGTTCCAAGCCCAAGGCCTGGTCTTATGCAGCAAGTGGGGGCTGAAAGACCGCATGCATAAGGAGAGTGCCTTTCCCAACAAAAAGACGCATTTAAATCTACTTCTTTTGCTTTGTAAATGACTTTGTTTTGGTAACATTCAATGAGTTTTTAGGATCTCTTTATTAAGATTCCTAATTTTAAAATTTCATGAGAACTTTGTGGGTTTGTTTTATTTTTCATTTTGTCATTCAGCAAAACATTTACATATAAATATATGTCCTTCATCTCTGAACTTCCTTTTTTATTATTTCTTTGATGGCTTTTCATCCCAATATTTTCTCTTCTTTCCTTGAGAGCTTCCTATTACTTAGTTTTTGGGACGTTTGGATAACATTTCTTACATTTTCCAATCTTTTTGTTCAGTTTTTGTTTCTCTCTTTCACTTTGCTTTAGTATTTTTTCAGTTATTTTATTGAGGTCATAACAGTTTATAACATTGTGTAGTTTCAGGTGTACATTATTTATCAATTTCTGTATAGACTGTATTGTCCTCTCCATTAATAATCTGATTTTTATCTGTCACCATATATATGTGCCCCTTTACCCCTTTCATGCACGCCCTAACCCCAATCCCTTCTGGTAACCACTAATCTGTTCTTTTTCTCCTAGTGTTTGTTTATCTTCCACATGAGTGAAATCATGCAGTGTTTGTGTTTCTCTGTCTGGCTTATTTTGGTTAACATCATACCCTCAAGGTCCATCTACATTGTAGCAAATGGGACAGTTTTGTCTTTTTTTATGGCTGACTAGTATCCCATTGTGTATATATATGTATATGTATTCATACATACATACATATATATATATGAAATCTTCTTTTCTTCTTTATCCATTTACCAGTTCTTGGGCACTTGGGTTGCTTCCATATCTTGGCTATTGTGAATAATGCTGTGATGAACATAAGGGTGCTTAAATCTCTTTGAATTGTTGATTTCATTTTCTTTGGATAAATACCCAGTAGTGGAATAGCTGGGTCATATTTGTTTCATTTTTAATTTTTTGAGAAATCTCCATACTGTTTTCCATAGTGGCCTCACCAGTTTGCTTTCCCACCAGCAGTGTATGAGGATTCCCTTTTCTCCACATCCTCTCCAACATTTTATTTTTTGTCTTGGTAATTATAACCATTCTATCAGGTGAACGGTGATATCTTATTATTGTTTTGATTTGCATTTTCCTAATACTTAGTGATGTTGAACATCTTTTCATTTGCCTGTTGGCCATTTGTATATCTTCTTTGGAAAAATCTCTGTTCATATCCTCTGCTCATTTTTTGATTGGGTTGGTTTTTAGTTGTAATTGAGTTGTATGAGTTATTTATATATTTTGGAAATTAACTTCTTGTCAGATATATCATTTGCAATTGTTTTCTCCAAGTTGGTGGGTTGTCTTTTCATTTTCTTCATGGTTTCCTTTGCTTTGCAGAAGTTTTTATTCTGATGTAGTCTCATATGTTTATTTTTTCTTTTGTTTTCCATGCATCAGTAGACATGGTATTTGAAAAAATGCTGCTAAGACTTGCATCAAGGAGTGTACTACCTATATTTTCTTCTAGGAGTTTTACGCTTTCAGGACTTACCTTCAAGTCTTTGATACATTTTGAATTAATTTTTGTGCATGGTGTCAGACAATGGTTTACTTTCATTCTTTCGCATGTAGCTGTCCAGTTTTCCCACCATCATTTATTGAAGAGACTTTCTCAGCTCCAGCGTATGTTCTTGGCTCCTTTGTTGAAGATTAGCTGTTCACAGATATGTGGTTTTATTTCTGGGCTTTCAATTCTATTCCATTGATCTGTGTGTCTGTTTTTATGCCAGTACCATGCTGATTTGATTACTCTAGCTTTGTAGTGTATTTTGAAGTCATGGATTGTAATGCCTCCAGCTTTGTTCTTTTTCTCAGGATTGCTTTAGCTATTTGGGGTCTTTTGCTCTTCCATATAAATTTTAGGATTCTTTGTTGTATTTCCATGAAGAATGTCTTTGGGATTCTGATTAGGATTAAACTAAATCTGTGGATTACTTTAGCTAATATGAACATTTTAACAATGTTTACTCTTCCAATCCATGTGCACTGAATATCTTTCGATTTCTTCATGTCATCTTCAATTTCTTTCAATAATGTCTTATAGTTTTCAGTGTATAGGTCTTTCATCTCCTTGGGGAAATGTATTCCTAGATTTCATTCATCATTAGTGTATCGAAATGCAACTGATCTTTGTAAGTTGATTTTGTAACCCTGCAACTTTCCCATAGTTGTGGATTATTTCTAATAGTCTCTGGTGCATTCTTTAGGGTTTTATATATATAGGATCATGTCATCCACAGACAGCAAGAGTTTCTTTCACTCCTTCACTTCCAATTTGGATACCTTCTGTTTAATTTTCTTGCCCAACCACTCTGGCCAAAATCTCAAGTACTATATTAAATAAGAGTGACAAGAGTGGTCACCCTTGTCTTGTTCCTGTTCTCAGAGTGATGGCTTTCAGTTTTTCACTTTTGAGTATGATGTTGGCTGTGGGTTTGTCATATATGGCCTTTATTATGTTGAGATAGTGTCCTTCTATACTAATTTTAATGTTAGTTTCTATCATAAATGGATTTTGTATCTTGTCAAATGCTTTCTCTGCATCTATTGAGATGATCCTGTGACTTTTATTCCCCATTTTGTTAATGTGGTGTATCACATTGATGGATTTGTAAATGCTGAACCATCTCTTTGTCCTTGGTATAAATCCCACTTGATCATGGTGTATGATCTTTTTAATGTATTTCTATATTAGGTTTGCCAATATTTTGTTGAGGATTTTTGCATCTACATTCATCAGGAATTTTTGGCCTGTAATTTTCCTTCTTTGTGTTGTCCTTGTATGGTTTTGATATCAGGGTGATGTTTGCCTCATAGAATGACTTAGGAAGTATTCTATCTTCTTCAATTTTTTGGAACAGTTTGAAAAGGAAAGGTATTAAATCTTATTTGAATGTTTGGTAGAATTCTCCAGAGACGTCATCTGGTCCTTGACTTTTATTTCTTGGGAGGTTTTTGATTACTGTTTCAATCTCTTTACTTGTGACTTGTCTGTTCGGATTCTCTATTTCTCCTTGGTTCAGTTTTGGGAGGTTGTATAAGTCTAAGAATTTATCCATTTCTTCTAGGTTATGCAATGTGTTGGCATACAGATTTTCATACTATTCTCTTATAATCTGTATTTCTGGGGTATCCACTGTAATTTCTTCTCTTTCATTTCTAATTTTATTTATTTGAGGCTTCTTTCTTCTTTTTTCTAAGTGAGTTTGGCTAAAAGTTTGTCAACTTTGTTTATCTTCTCAAAGAACCAGCTTTTAGCTTCTTTGATCCTTTCTACTCTTTTTTAAATCTCTATTTCATTTATTTTTGCTCTAATTTTTATTATTTCCCTCCTTCTGCTGACTTTGGGGTTTGTTCTTCTTTTTCTAGTTCTTTTAGGCTTAGTTTAAGATTACTTATTTGAGATTTTTCTTGTTTGTTCAGGTAGGCCTATATTGATATGAATTTCCTTCTCAGAACCACTTCAATGAATCCCATGAGTTGGTATGATATATTCATTTCCATGTGGCTCCAGGTATTTTTTTATTTCTCCTTTGATTTTTTCATTGATCCAATGGCTGTTCAGTAGCATGTTGCTTAGTGTCCACATATTTGTCACTTTCCCAATTTTTTTCTTGTAGTTTATTTATAGTTTCATAGCACTGTGGTCCAAAAAGATGCTTGATATCATTTAAATCTTCTTAAATTTATTTAGGTTTGACTTGTTTCCCAACATATGGTCCATCTTTGATAATGTTTCATATGTACTTAAGAAGAATGTGTATTCTGCTGTTTTTAGATGGAATGTTTTATATATATCTATTAAGTCCGTCTGGTCTAGTTTTTCATTTAAGTCCATTACTTCCTTGTAGACTTTCTGTCTGGATGATCTATCCATTGTTGCAAGTGGGGCATTGAGGTCCCCTGCTATTATTGTGTCGATATTAAGATCTCCCTTTAGGTCTCTTAATAATTGCTTTATATACTTTGGTGCTCCTGTGGTAGGTGCAAATATATTCATAAGTGTTATGTCCTTTTAGTGGAACGTCCATTTTATCATTATATACTGCCCTTCTTTGTCTTTTTTAACGTGAAGTCTGCTTTGTCTGATATAGGTAAGGCAATATCTACCTTCTTTTGCTTGCCATTATCTTGGAGTATCACCTTCCATCCCTTCACTCTGAGCCTTTCTTTGTCTCTGGAGCTGAGATGTGTTTCTTGGAGACAGCATATTGTTAGGTCTTGCTTTTTGATCCATCCAGCCACTCCCTGTCTTTTGATTAAAGATTTAATCCATCTACATTTAGAGTAATTATTGATATATGAAGACTTAATATTGCAAATTTATCTCTTGTTTTATGGTTGTTTGCTATTTCCCTTTTTTCTCATCCCTTGTATTTTTGACTGTTATTTCAGTTTGGTTGTTTTTCATGACAGTTTTCTCAGCTTTGTCTTTATTTATTATTTGTGTCTATTTGCTCTGGTTTTTGGTTTGGTGGTTACCATGAGGTTGTATGAAAGATCTTGTAGATGATATAGTCCATTTTCTGATAGCCTCTTATTTCCATTAGCCTAAGCAGGTTCCATCCCTTTCCTCTTCCCTAAGTTATTGTTGTTACGAATTATTCTATTTTGTGTAGTGAGTTTGTATTAAAATTGTCTTTATAGCTATTTTTGATGCTTTCCTTCCTTTTCTATTTTATTTTATAATTAAGTGTTTGCTAACTTGTTCTGATAGAGAGCTGGAATTTTCTGATTTTATCTGTCTATTTATCTCCTTGCTCAAGGCTTTCTAAACCTTTGCTGTTTCATTTCAGGTATGACAACATCCTTGATGATTTCTTGTAAGGGAAGTCTAGTGGCCATGAACTCCCTCAGCTTTTGTTCATCTGGGAAAGTTTTTATTTCTCCATAATATCTGAAGATTAGTTTCTCTGGGTAGAGTATTCTTGCCTGGAAGTTTTTGTCTTTCAGTATTTTGAATATATCATCCCAATTTCTCCTAGCCTGTAAGGTTTCTGCTGAGAAGTATGCTGAAAACCTGATAGGGGTTCCTTTGTACATTATTCTCTTCTACTTTGCTGCCCTTGATAGTTTTTTCTTTGTCATTGACTTTTACCAGTTTTACTATTACATGCCTTTGAGAATGTCTTTTTTTCATTGATGTAATTAGGAGTTCTATTGGCTTCATGCATTTGTAAGTCCAGTACTTTCCCCAGGTTTAGGAAATTCTCTTTGAATAAGCTCTCTGCTCCTTTCTCCTCCTGGAATACCTATAATCCTTTGTTGCATTTCCTAATTGAAAGGAATAATCTTGAAAAATTTCTTCATTTGTTTAGTCTTGATTCTCTCTCCTCCTCCACCTGAAGCATTTCTATATTTCTGTCCTCTAAATTACTAATTCTGTCCTCTGTAATGTCAGCTCTGATCTTTAAGGTTTCTAGATTGATTTTTGTCTCATTTATTGTGTTCTTCATCTCCAGAATTTCTGTTTGTGTTTCTTTGTAGTTTTAATCTCTTTTGTGAAGAATTTCTTGTGCTCATTAATGTTATACCTGAGTTTATTGAAATGTCTTTCTGAGTTTTATTGTAACTCTTTGAGTTTCTTTATGACAAATCTTTTGAATTCTCTGTCATATAGACTGTAATTTTCTGTGACTTCAAGATTGATTTCTGGAGACTCGTCATTTTCCTTCTGCTCTAATTGTTAATTTAGTTCCCCATGGTGTTTGATGAAGTGATCTTTTGCTGGCACATAGTGGTAGCATCAGGTCACAGATTCCACCTTCCACCACTGTGAGGGGAAGGATCTGTGTTTATGAACCTGCTGCACTGCTGGGTTTGTGCTGATGGGGCTCATCTACATTTTCCCTCTGGCCACAGCCACTTGGCAGGTCCCACACACACATGCAATTGCTCTGGTGAGGATCTACAGTTTTGGCTGGGGACTGGCTGAGATGGTAAACTAGGCAGAGGGGAGGGGTGCTTTCTTTCATGTGTGTTCCAGCTTTCTCTGTGCTCATGGGAAGTTTCCTTCTACTGCTGCACTTGGTAGGGGTGCCTATGTGATGAGTAAGCTGCACCATTAAGTGTGGAGTGTTCCTGCTGGCCAGGTTACCATTTTGGAAGTGATAGCTTTCACATGCAGGCCTGACTGTCCACCTTTCTCCTTTTAAAGTCATGCACTGGCTGCTGCATGGGAGCTGCATCCTAGATCACGGCCACTATGCAGGGTGTGGGGATCCACTCACCTCCCTCCAGTGCTTCCCAGGGATCCAGTACCCCCACCTTCAAATATATAGCTGTGTGGATCTCTCAGACAGCCTATTGCACTTTGTAGGGAATCCTCTGTTAGTTATCGAATGTCTATTTGCTTGTAACTTAGGGAGGGAGAGACTAAGGGAACAGCTCACTCCACCATCATGTTGATGTCACTCTCTGTTCAGCTTTTGAACAAACTTCCTCAAATTTATTTTTGGCATCTCTTTTTGATTTTTAATTATATTTATTTAATAAATATTGATGTTTACTATATTTATGTATATATACATATATGTGTGTGTATGTCAATATTTGTTTATATATATGTGTGTATACATATATATATAGATATATAAATACGCACATAAAGTTTTCAAGAGTGAAAAGAAGCTTAGGTACCCATCACTTGAAAAGTGGACAGATTATATCTAGTTTTTAATTCCAAGAAACAAAAACCCATTTTATTTTTGAAGTTGCCTTGTAGATATTATTAAATTCCTACTTTACCAGTAATTTTACATATATGTTGAAGAAAAAAAAAGAACCCTATAAAGTCAATATATTCTATTTCTTTTTTATTCATAGTGAGTGAATGAGAAAGCCCTAAACACACAGCCACAATGACATCAACCAAAGCATCAAACCCCAGTTGACTGAGAAAGTATAATTTTGCTAAGTTGCTACCTTGCATCACTTTCATGTCCCAGGCTTGTGTTATCCAGTCCTAGAAATATAGAGATGAGTAAATAAGTTCAGCAATTCAGAATTCAATGTGAAGCAGAGTGCAAGGGACAGATGGCTCAATAACTATCTAAATTCTTCCTACTTTTAACTTTCAATAGAATGCCATTATTCCATTTTGTGTATTTCCTGAAGCTTTACATGACAATTACTTAGAGAAAAAACACTTAAGTGTTTCCTTTGGCAGTGTAGGAGAGGAATACTTTTCCTCTACCCGTTCTGGTTCCTTCTGGCCAGACAAAAAATTAAATTCACAGGAGACAGAATAACAGGAGAAAATTAAACAAAGCTTTATAACATGTACACATGGGAGAGGCTCAGGCAAACTGAGCAACTTGCCAAAATGGCAGAAGCCTTCCCCTTAAATACCATGCTCAGCTAAAGACGAAGGAGGATGTTGGTGATAGGGGGAGTCACTTATGGGAGATTATCAGAAAAGCCCGGTAAAAAAGAGTAGATTATTGTGCAGATTTAAGTCCTTGCCTTCTGCATTGTGGTAAGAGTTTCTAGAGATAAGGTCATCCCTCTTTCCTGATACAGAGAGGGAGACAACTTTACAGATGGAGATTTCCTTTACAAATATAAATGTCTCTTAACAAAGGGTAAGTAAATTCTACTTTTCAGTTTCTTTCCTGTCTGCAGTTTTTAAAAGTAACCAACCCAAAGTAATCCTCATGCCAAAGAGACATATCTTGGTGTGGCCAATTCCAGTCCCCCACAGTAGCATATATACATAATCGGAATAAAATAGATAAGGTTAGCACAGCCTGCATGTAAGAATAACATGTAAATTTGTGAAGTGTTCTATATTTTTTTATTGCTTATTGGGTCAAGAGTTTTCACTAAGGTGATAAAGAATTTTGGAAATAGTGGCAATGGTTGCACAACATTGTGAATGTAATTAATACCACAGAATTTGCACTTAAAAATTGTTAAAATAGCACATTTTTATATATATTTATATTATTATGTATTATAATATATTATATATAATTTACATATTATTATATTTTATATATTCACATATATGAAGACCACGCAAATAAGCTTACTAAAACAAAATATGATTAATTTGTAAAGATTACATTATATTGAATCATTGTTTCTTATTCTCCTACTCTTATAAGAGAAAATTGGAAATTAATTAGGACAAATATAACATCATATTTCTTTCTTTCCATTTTAATGCTGAACAACAAATATAGCAATGATTTAATATGAGATACATTGAAAAGTAAGTAATTCATCTGTAATGAGAGCCATGGTAGGTCATGGGGGGTTAATAAAAAGAGAAACATCCTAGTTTTTAGATATTAGGGTATGCCTATGAAGGAAAGAGTAGTGAGAGAAAGAAGGTCCTCTGCTGGATTTGATCCTGCCTATGATTAGGTACTGAACATCTTCAGCAGCTTGCCGTGGGTCCTCATGAGATGATACAGATGCTGGGCATTTGCTTTGCTTGCAGTGAAGGAGAAATCTGATTAGTTCCCCTGCCTAATCCCTGTCTCTTCCTGTATTACTTCTCTTCTTCTGTCATTTAGTGTTTCTCTTTCCTTCTTTTTGCCAATAGGGTTTTTCTTCTTCTCCTCCTTAAATCTCACAGAGTCCTACCTCAAAATATGTTTCTTGTTTATACACAAATTGTTTTGCAGTTTAATCTGCTAGTATTCTCAAAATTTATTTTTGAATCTCCTGCTATTTTGCTAGAACTGCCTGCCCATCAACTTCATTTTTCCTACTCATTCAGCTAGTCAAGATATCTTTTACTTTCGTATTTATAAAAATGAAGTTTGACTTGTTACCATCTTTTAATTTTTATTTGTCTCACAAATAATAAGATAATTCTAGAGCTGTTCTAAAGCCACATATATGTTAATTAAACATACAGGATCGTCTTTTCTTTTGAACTGCTTCACAGAACATCGTCATTACTGTCAGAAGGTGCCAGATTCAGTGTGTTAAATGACTTACTGCTCTCACACCTAAACATGCAAACCTAAACAAGGTTCAATTTGTATCTTCTGCACTACCTAAACTACCACCAATTCTGAGAGATTATCATAGCAGAATGTAGTCGTGGCAGCAACACAACATTCGGAGTAAGAAGAACTAGGTTTTAGTTCACGCTTCTCTGTTCTTTATTTAGATCTTTTTAACTTAACTTTGTAAAATACACTGTAGGTTAAAAATACAGTGTAGGTTTTACATACAGTGTAGGTTAATAATATGTGTCTGACCTAACTACTTTAGTTAGCCTGGCAAATAACTGAAATAATATCTTTGAAATAATTCTGTAAACTAGGGGAAAGGATTATTATAAATATTATTTTGGGGGTATGGTGGTTGCAGTAAATGGATAGAATTTTGGAAGATTAAATACTTCACTGAGAACACATGAAAAAATTTATTGAAATAAAATGAAATTCACAACAAGAAACAGTCTGCAGAATAGTACTTTTTCCCTAAACTACCTAAGTTTCATGTGTCTACTGTCATTTTCATTTTCTACTCTCACCCTCAAAGAAAAACAGAGATTTCAATTCATCTACTGATAACAGAGGCTGGTTGTGTCTAGTGAAATTCATTACTGCTTTGATTTTTACATAGTTCCTTTCAACTCTGTTTGAGTTTCCATCCTCTTGTCTTGTCCATTTTTTTCTGCAGCCTAGATCATTGTGATCTCCGCTTTGATTCCACATGCATTTCTTTTCTTCCTCTTGCACATTACATAATGACATGAATGCCTATCATGTTAAAGAAAGAAGATTTTCCTTTCGGTGCTTAGATAAGTGAATTTAGGGTTTTGATGCTGCACGTACAGAAACAATGTAGTCTTGAGTGTAAAATTAGTTTTGATTAAGTAAAAAATTTAAATGATATTAAAATGTGTGAAGATAATAAATAATTATCAAAGGGAAAAATCAGAGGCAAGAAAAGAAAACCATGTACCATAGTTAAAAGATTTAAATTTATATTTTTCTTGATGTTGTTTCCCTCATTGATTATAAAAAACAGTGCAATAGATCTCATACCTACTATTAATGCATTGTGAAGTTGCCTCAAATTATTTATGTGTATAAAAAAATGATGTATATATAATCTTTTGTCTGTGTGAGGTAAGCATCAGTAATTCATCTTAATATGGGTTTTACAAAATCCAAGATATTTGCATGTCTTATTACTCTTACTGAGCAAGGTAGATAAAAGTGTGTTGCTGTTCAAGTCAACACGTTCTCATATAGTGTAATGGTTCTTGAGCTTGATTATCTAAGGCAATTAGTAAACACAATATATCGAAAACTTATTTTCTGCTAAGCATAAAACACGGTATTTGGATTTCTGCGAGAGTTTCAAAGATATCCCCATGACCAGGGTGATTTTACAATTTCACACAACATCCCCAACAACGCTTGGAATTATAAAGTATTCTAATTTGACAGTAGTTGAGGTATAAAGTGATATCCCAGTGATGCTTTAATTAGCATTTTTAAATGTCAATGATTCTGAGCACTTCTTCACAGGCTTATTGACTCTTTTGGTTTCCTAATCTGTAAATCGCCTACATATATATACTTTATTCATTTTCTGTTAAAGTATCAGTATTGTTGTTTATTTGAAGAAGTTATTTGTACATTCTAGATAATAATCCATTTCTTCTATTAGACATCTTCAATTCTGTCCTCTACCTTTTAAATCCATGTAAACTCTATACAATTTCTATTGCAGGAATTTTTTTTCTTTTTGAGAAACCTGAAAATTGCTCTAAAATGTATAGAGAAGTATAAGCATGCACAAAGAGCCTTATCATTTTTTTAAAAAGATGATAAAAGTAAGACATACTATAGTATATAAGTCATATGTTTTAAAATTTAACATATATGAGGACACACAGATAAACCAACTGAAAAAGTAAAGAGCTAGAGACAGACGATTTGCATATGCAATTTCATACACTATAAATGTTACCGGAAATCATTGGGGAAAGAGGGATAGTTTAAGTATATTGCATGAGGAAACTTAGCTCTCCATATAGAGAAGAAGAAATTTAATCAAACACAACACACAAGGATGGAAACTAGATGGATTGAATATTTAATTTTGAAGGGTAAACTGCAAAGTTAATAAAGGAAAATTAAGAAAAACTTTATTGTGTCCCAGAGGCAGAAAAGAAACTTCTTGCATAAAACTTTTACCGAACAAATGACAAGGCAAAAATGGATAAATTCAGTTTATAAAGGACTTTATCATCATTCACAATTTTATTCATTACTGATACAGAATGAGAAATATATTTTTAAAAAGTGATACAAGTAATAACAACAAAAATGTATGATGTCTAAAATAAATTAAATATGTGCAAGAAATTTATGTAAGAAGAGACTCAATATTTTAAAGAATTTTCCTTTCCAACTTGATCTCTGGATTCATTTCAATGAAATTCACGATTTGGTGAGGAGAGATCAACAAACTCTTTCCAATGAACTTACACCCAAGAGTAAATATCTTCTTGAAGAAGAAGAATAAACAATGAAGACTTGTCCCAACAATTATTAGATTGATAACAAACCTCAAGTTTTTAAGATAACATATATTGGGAGAGGGATAGTAAAATTGACTAATTCAATAAAGTGAAGGTCTTAGAAACTACCCCACACATATACAGAAACTTTATTAATGAGAGAACTGGAATGACAAGAGTTGGAAGGGGAAAATTATTATGATTTCAAAAACATGTGCTATTTTTTTGTAGTACATATAAGCTTATGAAACCACTTTGGTAATTGGTAAATATCGCTAAGCAAGAATACAGTAGCTAATGGAAGCCATCTGTGGTTCATCAGGACTGTATAATTATTAAATTGCTGTATTTATCAGCAAACTGGTACCACAAAATCTGTTTAAGGCTTGTTCTTTTATTGAGTTGATGATAAGTTTCAATCTTGTGAAATTTCAGTCGTACATTATTGTTTGTCAGTTGTGTTGCAGGTGCACCCCTTCACCCTTTGTGCCCACCCCCCACCCCATCTCTCCTCTAAGGCTTGTTCTTTTAAATAAATAAACTTGAAGTGTCGACAAAAAGATTGAGGTAGAAGCTGATCAACTCTTGAGTTGTTTATTTCTCCATTTAGATAAAAAGCACAATGTTAGCCATTTTTAATGTAGATCATGTGCATCAAAAGGACTTGATAATTTCCAGGCTGCTCTTTTCTCTGTGAATATTGCTAAGTGGCTTTTCTTTGGAAAATAAACATTTACATGATCAGACAAGTTACCCTTATATTAGATGATATGTTTTATATATTAAGACTGCATATTATATTTCGTTATCAGGATCCCAAATTCTGGACATCTTACGATTATATATTAATATGCAATTATAGTGCCATTTCCAGTTCTAAGCAACAAGGAAAAACAGTGGAAATAAAACACCAAAATCACTGCCTCTGTGGATTAACATCCTAGTTGGTGAAATGATAATCAAGTTAAATAAGTGTAACTATTATATACTAGTGCAAAATCAATTATGCCAAAAGTAAGCAACTTAAAATCTTTATCTCACAATTTTTGTGAGTCACAAATCCCGATGCAGCTATTCAGGGTGCTTCTGTCTCGGGGATCTCGCTTAAGGCTGCTATTAAGATTTCATTCATAGATGCATCCAGAAGATCCAGAAGATCAACTGACAAGCTCCCTCACGTGGCTTTTAACTGTTGGTTGCGTACATCATTTCTTGCCATATAAAGCTGAGTATAGGCTTACACACAAAATAACAGCTTACTTCCCCCAAAGAGAGAGGTGGAAGCCACCATTTTTTGGAAACCTAATCTCAGAAGTGCTATCCTGTCGATTATGTCATAATATTTTCTTTGTTGGAAACAGTCAGTAAGTTCTCCCCACATTTAAAGGAGGGAGATTGCACAAGGGCATGAGTACCAGGAAGAGGGGATCATTGGTGGCCATTTTAGAGGCTGCTTCCTACAGTAAACAAATAATGGTAAGGGCTAAGAAGAAAAGTAATGTAGAGAAGGAGCTAAATTTCAGGGGAAATTCTTGAAATTTTAGGTAGGATAAGAATACTACGCTGACAATGACATTTGAAAAAAGTAAAGGTGGGTGGACATGCGAATATGTGAGGCAAGACCATTCCAGAGTGAGAAAACGGCAAACAAAGAGATCTTGATATATAACAAATCAGTAAGGAGAAAATAAAATTGAGCACATAGTGAGGAAGTTAGAATTGGTCCTCTCATTCATTAGACTAGGGTAACAGACAAGGCCAGCTCAAAGTCTACATGAAACAGAGTGTTTCTGAGGATATGCTGCAGCTGTAATGTGTCATAACAGCCAATTTCTTTTTTTTAGTGACTACTGATTTCTTAATCACTGAGAAACTTTGTCCCCTAAAAATCATACCGTCAGAAACATTGTGGTTTGAAAGAATATCACTAAGAATGAAACATGCCACTCTCGCCTGGTATCTAAGTCATTTTGATACAGGGCAATTTTCAGTTCAGATGCACAGATGAAGATAATGGTTTTCTGGTCACAACATTCCACTTTTCAATTAACTTCATAAATTCCATAAAAACAGGATTTGGGGTCCGCTTTCCAATACAAACCTCATGTTGATGCCTTTACACAAAACCCCACTTTGTTTTTTAGCCTATCAAAACCTTGCTTCCTTTAGATTTGACCTATATGTCACTTGTTCCAAATCCTATAATAACTTTCTCTTTTTCCTTGTGGAGCCATCTCACGGTGCCTCCAGCGTGCAGTCTTTCTCACTGAGATAGGTCCATAAACCTGACTTTGTTGGACTATAGGCTCATCCGTATTGGACTTAGATCGATTGGGCTGGACTAGTAAGGAATGTTGAGAGAATGAAGGGGATACATTAGTAGAGGAGACAGAAAAACATTGTCCCTCCCTCGGGGTAATAAAGTATCTTCTCAAAGGGGGATACATTGCTGGCATTGCATGGCTAATATCACTTAATCTCATGGGAGACAATTGGATAAACTTGAATTGAATAGCATTGAATTGCATTGCAATAGCATTGAATAGCATTGTTGGGGATATTCTGGATGGATAATAGGACGGAAAGCAAATTCTCAGCCTTGGATATATGGTGGGATTGGGATAGGTTTAATGTGCTGTTTGCATTCTGGGGGAAGATTCTGCAGTTCCCTGTTTAGGAACCAGGATGAATAACTAAGGAGCAGTAGTTTGTGTTTTAAAAGCAGCTGATGGAGCTCAGAGTAGGATAATCAGGATAGACTTCTGTTCTTTTTTTCCAAAAGGGATGACTAAACCCTGGATAACTCAAATTTGTAACAAGCAGGTAGAAGAATTCAATGCTCAGTATGAATAGGGGCATGAATCCTTACTCTAAGTAATATTTCTGCTAGCTTGTCTTTGCTCTGTTTTTCTGATGAGTGGGGCTAGTCTATTACTGGCTGTGAGCACAGGAGCTATCCCCCCCACCCTCTACCAGGACCAAGCAACAGTTTTGGGTAAGTATGTCTGTGGAGAAAATTAAAACTTGTCCTCAGGAGCTCCGTTTCAAAGCCTAACCTTTTTTGGGGAGGTGATGTGGAGCAGAGCATGCTAGCAAGTCCATTTGGAAGCCTTCTTTAGCCATATTCTCCAACCTAAAATTTACCAATAACACAATGCTTCATAATAATTATTATTCCATTCATCTGGCTCTGGTGTCTCCCTCTAAATGATTTTGAATTTGTATGTGAAGCATACTATGGATTGATGCTATAAAGCCCCAACAGCCTGCTCAAGCTGCCATCCTATTTTTCTGTTCCCCATCTTACCCAAATGTCTGGAAAATGTTATCCACAATTTTCTATCTCCACTTTCTCACTTCTCTATTATCATATTCCAATCTGACTTTCATTACTAAAACACTACTGAATCCTTTTTAAAGTGTACAATTATCTCCATGTTGCTAAACTTCCTTTCCCAAACTTTCTGTACCTTAAAAGTTTGGCCATTCTCTCCTTTGTGATATGCTTCCTTTTCTTAGCTTCTGTATACTTCATCAATATCTCAGTTTCTTTTATTGATATTTCCTCCTTTACCCATCTCTAAAACCTAAAGTCTGAAGACCTCAGGTTTGGTTTTCAGTCTTTGTCTTCTTCTGTACTCCCTAGAGAGCCTCAGCTAGTCTTATGATCTTAATCTTAAATGTAGTTTGCACACACACACGATCCCTAAGACATTTTGTCCAGACATGATATGTTCCGTAAGCTTCTTCACACCCAAAATGACTTAAGCATCTATTTAACACCTTTATCTGGATAACCAACAAGTACCTCAGGTTTACAAATTTCAAACTTAACCATCTTTATCCCCTCCAAAGCTGTTCATAGTTCAGTTTTTCCTTTCATATTAAATAGTATCTCAGTCCATTCAAATCTTCCACTCCAAACCTAAAAGTCATTCTTTTCTTAGTTACCTGTCCTAGTGTCCCACAAACCCTGGTACGCATTTAATCCATATGCAGAGATTCTATAAATTCACTTCAAACTGTCATTATAACTGTCTTGAAAAAGATGCAATAAACACTTGTCGGACTCTCTTCAATGATTTGCATTTCTCTCCAAACAACTCTATTCACTAGGCTAAAATTTTTCTGATGTAATATGATCATATTCCTATTCACATCATAACTCTTTAAGGCCTCCCCTTTTTACATCATAAACCATTTTTCATAAATCAGTATGATATTTTCTTAAAAAGGGAAGCAATTCATACCATTCTCTCCTTAAAGTCATCCTATAACTTCCCACTATGAATGGACACTTTTGATAATTTTGGCCTCAGATTTACATATTTCCATAGGAGGGCCCAACTTTTCTTTCCATTCTCAACTTCATTCACTACCCAATATCTACCTTATTCTCCAGCAACTGCACTACTCACCATTGCTATGAATGAGTTGGGTCTTTTCTACTGCTACTTCTTAGAATCTCTGTCTTCCTATCTCAATGAGGAAAACTCTCAACCAAGTACCTCAAAGTCTAACTCAAATGATAACTCTTCAATAAAGCCTTCGTCTTCCTCTCTGGTCTTTCATGATCTCATTTGTGGACACCATTGATAGCACATATAATATAAATTTATAAATGTATCTACCTTTTCTATTTACTTTGGACCTCTGGAGTTCTAAGGCTTATTAATCTACATATCCCCAGGCCCTAGGGCAATGGCTGGTCCAAGGTGAATATTTTAGATCTGGGGATTGAATCACATTGAGATAATAGTGGTCATCAATTAATAAGTAATTGATAAAGTTGGATAATTTAGCCTTGAGATTTTGTACTCATTAAATGCCATTGTCAAGTCTTTCTCTTTTTTACTTTTGAGTGTTCATGCTCCAAAATGCTACTGTTGTACATAAGTAACAAAAGTAAATATTCTCCCACAGGTTAGACAACTATGAAATCATTTTCATCTAGTTTGTTTTTGTTTTTTTGCTGGGGAAGATTCACCTAGAGCTAACATCTGTTGCCAATTTTCCTCTTATTTTTGCTTTAGGAAGATTCGCCCTGAGCTAACGCCTGTGCCAGTCTTCCTCTATTTTGCACATGGGCTGCTGACACAGCATGGCTGACGAGTGATATAAGTCTGCACCCACGATCCAAACCCACAAACCTGGGATGCTGAAGTGGAGGGCACTGAATTTAACCACTAGGCCATGGGTCCAGCTCCCCACATAGATTTTTTAAAGTATTCAATAGTGAAACTATCTTTACTATAGAGGAAATTTAAAATAGTGCAATTTATTTCCTTTATAGACAGAACAAGCTGAAATAACCAGTGAAGACAAGTTGCACATAAATAAGGCATAGACTTAGAATTGATGAAGTAAGCACATGCCACTGTTAATATTAATATCATTATTATTAGTCCCAACAGAATTTCCAACCATGTCATTTAGCCTGCAGCATATAGTCGAATAAACAGGCCTAACACATTCTCCTTCCACTAACCACAAATTTCCATTCCCTAGTTCTGTACAGCAAACACAGAAACTGCACATCTCTAACTCATTGCCTAAATAAACTGGCTTTACTTAAGAAACTGGGAGGAATATCTCTATAACAAACAGGCTGGTTAAGATTTGTAGGTTGTACAATTATGCCTATACTAATGAAAAAAATAAGAAAAACAAATAAATTATGCATTTACATCCTTTAAAAGTTTAATAATGAAAATATGATGCTCTAGGGTGAGCCAAGAGAAAAGAGAAAATCTGTACAATTAGAAAGACAAGATTTCCCCATGCATTATATGGCCCAAGGGCTGTACTTACAATATGTCACCTAAGCAGTCACCCCTGAAGTGCCTTACTACTTAATCCGGTAATGATCTTAGTCTGTGCAGCACATGGCCTATTGCCAAACACGCTCAGACTCTTGGATTATGCTTTCTTCCTCTCATTGTCTCCATTTTTTTTTTTTTGTATTCTTTCTTATCCTAATATGTGTGACTTAACCCCCCAAATACATACACAATTCCCCCAAAGTGATTCTCCATAAGGCTTTGTCAAAATATGATTTGTGAGAGAGATTTTAAACATGTTCTATAACACTTAGCTGAATCCTGAGAAAAAAAGTAAGAAAACTCTCCTCCACAAGGATTTTATTCAGCCCACTTTTAAACTTGATCCATAATTTGATCGAATGCTCTTGGGCACTATTAAATAGTAATAATGAACTTCACCTAAAGCCCTTAGTAATTTTGTTCCACATTTCCTTCTCTAATTATCCACTATTCCCTATTTATTATTACTTCATTCTCTGCCTTGAGGCCCTCTAAAAATACTAAGAATGATAAATTAAACAATACATTTGGCACCAAGTTAACCTGTGGGGAGGGTTATAATTTAATGGGTTGTCTTCTGAATTAATTATTTCTGAATTATTTAATTGCAGTTTCTAAACAAATTTCTCTGAATATACGACATTAGAACTTGCGGTATATTTCTAATAAAATTATGATGACAAAATCACAGGTCTATCATAACTATCTATTTAAGCTAAATTTCACTGTACATCTATAAAGATTTTCTGATTATGTTTTTACTGACAAGCATTATCTTCTACAGAAGTTTAACAATATTTTTTTAGTATCTCACCAGTGCAGACATTAAATTATTGGCATTTTGAAGCCAGTGCTTTTTTCCTCCCTAAGTAACAATAGTCATTGACTTTTATATTAAAGTCTTACAAGTCTCATTATGTATATAGTTTTTAGATTAAGTACTACCTTAGAGAACATGATGGTACATGGTACATGGTTTACTTACCCCCATCAGTCTCATTAAAGTTCTGTGATAACCAATTTCTAATTCTCTGAGCTAAAAATCTCCTCATTTTATGTGGAAAAACTGTCATTTGGAGAAGACACATTTCAAAATGGCAACCATACTATTTGTGGTGTGAAATTTAACACATATTGCACAATATTTTTCAGTTTTCCTCTTAGAAAAGTAGAACTCTTAAGAAAGTTTCTTACAATGCCAGTAACCAAAAACTTCTCCACCATTTATCAGCAACAGCAGGTCCAGAAGAAGTGGAACAGCTCATCTGGTCTTAACTCCTGGAATTTTCCCAAATTAATTACCTACTACATCCAACCCACAAAAGCCTTCTCAAATTTCATGTATGAATGGCTGCAGTGGCGACCCAAAGCTCTTTATAACCTCCTTTAATACTTTGAACTGCCGGACAGCTGCTTTTTAAGGCTTTAAAAGGCTCAGTGGTAGAAAGAAAGTTTTCTCTGAGTGTTAGGATAATATTCAACTGTAAAGTCTTAAATTTCAAAAGAATATTGAATCCTTTAATGTATGGTGTTCTTTTCTTTAACATGTTGTTTAATTTTAACTACAGATGTAGGCTAAGCTCATTATGTGCCGTTAATCATGGACTAGTTTTGTTCTTACACCTGGAATAATCTAGCTCCTGCATGTCTCGCAAATACTGATGATACAACTCTCAGAAAAAATATTTAGGAAGGTAAATGCATTTCAAAAGGAAAGTGGAATTCCCGTACAGCACACCTAAGGAGCATAATTGCTACAAGGACTTTGGAATACTATTTGACGTTATCTGTTAAGTTTAAACATGCATGCCTTCAAGTGACCTAGCAGTTATTGGTACACAAGTACACCAAAAGAACTGAACAAGAACATTCATGGGAAATAAATGTATAAATTCCTCAAAGTGGTAATAAAGATCAACAATAAATTGGAAAATTGAAATGGCACTATGTACATAAAATGGAATACTATGCAATGATAAAAATGAAATAACTATAGCTATATGCAACAATATGGCTGAATCTTACTAAGATAATATTGACTGAAATAAGCCAAACACTAAGAATATATTGACTGATTTATACAATACTCAGCAAAAAGCAAATCAGTGTGTAGTATGGAAGTCAGGACGGTCGTTACTTTCTGGGAGAAGGGAGGTAGTGTGAATAAGTGGGGGCAGAAGTTTGGCTTCTGGGTGTTTGGCAACATTGCTTGACCAAAGTGGCAGTTACACAAATGTGATTACTCTATTCGTTCAATAGTACACGACCTTGAGGGTATTATGCTGAGTGAAATAAGTCAGAGGGGGAAAGTCAAATACCATATGATCTCACTCATAAGTAGAAGATGAAAACGACACACACAAAAAAACCGCATAGCATTGGAGATTGAACTGGTGATTACCATTAGGGGAGGGGGGAGGGGGGAGGGGGGAGGGCACAAGGGGTGATTAGGCTCACATGTGAGGGGATGCACTATAATTAGTGTTTGGGTGGTGAACATGATGTAATGTATACACAATGCGAAATATGATGTACATCCGAAAAAAACAAAAATTAAAATTAAAAAAATAATGATAAAAAATAAAAGAAAATAAGATGAACTAATTAAGCATAAAAAAATAGTACACATGAAGACTACACTTAGATATTGTATATTTAAATATTTACTTTAGATTTAAATACATTTTAATAGATTTTTATTATATACTTTAATATTAATGTATACATTAAATAATAACATCTATTTTTCTTGATAATTAGCACCATCATTTCCTCAGTTGTCCACCTTATGGACTTCCATTTGATTCATCTCTTTCTGTCATTTTCTAGTCCAAACTGTTATGAACTATTCAATTTTTGGTTTTGAAATATGTTTTACAATTGTCCTTAATATGATCCAATTTGATCTTCATGCCCATGTCTATTGTTCTAATGGAGATTCTCCATTTCAAGCTTGAACAATCGAACTCCTTACTGATTTAAATTTCTTTTGTCTGTCTCAGATAATTTTCCAGAGGCATTACATTTAGAATTTGACACTTATGATGAGGTAGCTTTTTTAGTGACTTTGGTCACCTACCAAGAAATGAGTAAATTGCTTTGTCTTGCATTGGAGGCCCTCCATTTTCTAATACTCACAATTTCATTCTTATTTACCCAGCTTTTCTGTACGAAGTGCCTTCTTCAGAAAGACTTCCATCTTCTACATCTTATGGAAAATATATTCTCATGGCAGTTTCTTTCTTACTCTAGATATTCTTTCATTTTCTTTTTTTGTGTACTTATCCATACTTCAACTGTTCTCCAAAGGTATCTTTGTTTCAGTTATTTCATAAAGTTTTATTTGATTTCACCAGATCAATAATCTCCCCTTCTTTTGTAACACTTCTACCATTCTTACAGGATGCACCGTATAATGACTAATTACATTCTTATTTATTTATAAAGATTCTATTAATATTCTGTGCCAGGATCTGTAGATAATAATACATATATGGAGATGTGTAGAAAAGTTCTGTGTCCTGTTCTCCAGAATCTCATGGTCCTGCATAGGAAACACATAACTAGAGTGTACTGGAGGCCTGAACCTTGTAATATTTTTGAATATTATGGGAGCATAGGGCAGAAAGCAATATAGAATTTCCTAGAAAGAGCTTCGTGGGCTTCACAGAGGAGGCTATGAGCTGAGTTTAGCAGGCAGGCATAAGATGTTTTCCATTTGTTTGGGTGAGGGATGGACATTGAGGTCACTGAAGTTAGTATGTGGTGACTTTATTTTCACATGTATTTGGCAAGATTTGGATTACTGTATCTTTATCTCATAATTTATATATATCTCCCATAATGTTTGGGGACATTTTTAAGCATTGTGGGTACACAGTAGATTATTTTTTAATGAATTATATGGATTGTAGTGGTTATGAATGCAAACAAGAATCAGGAAGACTCTCTCTCTGGTTCTCTAACATGCCCTTAAATTTGCTTAAATGGAGATAATAGTACCACGAGTCCGGGAGATGCGCATATGTATACACACACACGCACACACATATATATATATAAACTGTATGAATGCAGGTTTTCTTAGTAGTTGTTTTGATATTTTATTTTGCATTCCACTATATTTGCAAATATAAATAAATATATGATATTGGAGAAATACAGTTGACCTTAAAATGATCTAATTAAGGGACTACCCTGGTGGCACAGTGGTTAAAGTTCACACGTTCGGCTTCGGTGGCCCAGGGTTCGCCGATTTGGATCCCGGGTGCGGGCGGACATGGCACAGCTTGTTGAGCCATGCTGTGGTAGGCATCCCACATATAAAGTGGAGGGAGATGGGCACGGACGTGAGTTCAGGGCCAGCCTTCCTCAGTGAAAAGAGGAGGATTGGCGGCAGATGTTAGCTAAGGGCTAATCTTCCTCAAAAATAAAACCAAACATGATCTAACTAAATGAGAAATTGTATGTCAAGGAATTAACACTAACAAATACCAAGTCCATCAGATATTACTGTTGCCAATATTTTTATGGTTGATTTGGCCAATACATTTATTTTCTATTTAGGTTAGTAGTAAAATCTAATTTTAGGATACAGTACAAATATAGAGAGCAGGATTAGAGGATCAAAGCTTTTAGGTAATTCTTTTCTATTTCTATTTGGCCACTCCTAAACTTTTATTTTTTTAGACTAAAGCAAGAGTTTGCTAACCCTTAAGCCTTAGCACAATTGCTGTGGCTAAACAACGACAATGAGTAATTGATCCCAGCAGGAATAAGCAACATATGCTTGCAAATTACTTCTGTACAAGGTAAGTATTATAAGCCCACAAAGTTGATGGATTCTTTTTTAAGCATTTTTCGAAAAGATGAGGTTTAAATTTCCCTTGAAGTGTAGAAAGAAACTTAACAGTGAAGGAAAGTAGGGAAAGATGTTCTATTTTTATCTAAAAGATTTATACTTATATTCCTCTGGGAGGAAAAGGTTAATTATTCATAAATAAGCTGTATTATATTTCTTTTATGTTCTATTAAAAATATATATTTTTATTCTTTGAGAAATAGTAATGTCCTATATTTTAAATATGAAAAAAATTTATTGTGCTTGTTAAATTTACCACTGTGCTGAACATATTTTAAATACCCATAAAATATTTTATAAAACACATATCACAAGAATATACTGTAATATTTTTAAAAATTGAAAAACTCATTTGCAACAGATCTTATCAAAGAGGTTTATATACCTACATGCATTTCAGTTCTTTATGACTATGGAATTTGGAATCCTTAAGATAAATTTGTAAGGGAAAGTATAAAATGTGAAAATAACAAATAAAAATTCTTATGTAAAAATCTGTTTTTAGTGAGTATTTATTTATTTCTTTACCATGATGTAATAAACTGATGACATTTCTATGCAAAAAAAAAGTAAATTCATATAAACATCCTCCAGGTGATAGAAATTTCCAAATGCCCAATGATTTCTGTATAGCATAATTTAAATTGGTTTTCGCTAACAGAATAAGAAAGTAACAGTGTGGCATTTGCAGACAACTATGCCTGAGTTGCTGTGTTAATTTTGAAGAGATATTCATAATTGTTTTATGTTAATTCTGTTTGAAATAGCATCCATGAAATTATAGTTTTATATTTATTTATTGTACAATTATCTAAAATTATTTTCAGTCAAAGCCACCTAACGTGTAAATAATGCTCTAAAATTTAAATCTATAGAAACAAATCACGTTCCTACCACTTTATTTATTTCTAAGTAGCATCAAATCTGCATGCATAATAAAAGTTGCTGCTTTTCCCCCAAAGTTAACAGTCAACTATATGAACGCAAGTATTTTAAGCAGTTGTTTTGATGTATTATTTTGCATTCCATTTTACAAAAATACAAATACTGTATATCTCCTTTAATTCATACCCTAAGTAGTAATATATGGTATTTTGTATATATAATGTGTACTATTAGTACCAAAGCAAGAGAAAGGGATAAAATTTATAAACAGAATGTGTTGCTACAAAAGCAGCAAAATGATAAAACACGACTTTCTTATACAGTTAGTTCAATATATTAGAATTTGTTTCTTTTAATGAACATTAGGATTTCATTTTTATTTCAAGATCAGGACATAAAGCCTGCTATATTTTCTTATTCAATGTCTGTGTTTTGTTTTCCTTATCATGCATCAGATATCTGATGTACGCACACAAACGGAGTAAATGACCCATCCAATTGATTTTTCTGAACAGGCATTATATTCTTTTAACTGAGACACTCAAAGCCACAGGTAATTTGATATATTGACATATTTTTACAATTGAAGTATCATTAGTATGTAAGTAATTCTATATAATCCATTTTCATGTGAATTTATTTTAAACAGACAAATAAAAAGGTTTTTTCCTTACTACTATCTGTACGTATAGATATGGAAATCCACACGACACATATTGTATAAATATTTATGCTCCATGTGGGCATAATATAAAGTCAGATAAACATTAATGGTAAGTATATTTAGATTGAGTGAACTTATGTGTGTGTGTGTCTGATGTGTGTGTAAAATGTTTCACCAATTGGGACACTAGATGTACCTGGATTTGCATCCAAGCAAGATTTGGCATTTATTAGCCTTCTCAACAAAGAAATATATTGTACATGTCCGTTTCCTCAGTTGCTTAATCTGAAAAATGGAGTTGATATCGCTGTGAGGATAAATAAAATCAAACACATAAAGTGCAACACATGCAGTTGAATACATCGTTGCTCAAAAAATTGTGTAGCTATTCATATGCAGAATGTTAAAATCTATATCTGGATGCAGTATAGAGTAATTCAAATCGATATGTTACTTTCCTAGATGTTCAACAAACAAGTATTACAGAAGAAATATAAATGAAAAAATTTTACTTCAAAACAGCATAAAGATATATATGTACATTTTAAATATATGTCTCTTTTTAGTACATTTATACATACACAATCAACCAAAATGTCTTTAATAATCATTTTTTATGAAGCTACAGTAAATAAGCTAAAAGTAAGATAACTTTCATGAATGTCTCATCTATGTTAATCATAAGGTTCAAAAAATAGAGACAATATTTCTTAGGAAAATTGTTTAATGTATATTTTACTCCTTCATATTATGCACCAATCCCAACCTCCGCTTCTTTTGTATTATAATGCACATACAAAGAATTTCTATTTGTCTTGATTAGATAATTGTAGTGTCTTATAGCTGATCAAACACGATGAATTTTGAAAATCACATACAGACCAATTTTATGAGTCATGAGTCTGTCTATATTTGATACTACTCCTTGTGCCATTGTCATAATACTAGACATGTAGGACATCAATGCAAATTATTTTTTGTGTGGATGAAAAAATGAAGAGTAAAACAAGGAAAGTGTAAGTATAATGATCCAAGTTATTTTATATCCCCAATTTTTATAATGTTCACCAACTCTGTTACCACCACCATTTAGTTCCAGGCCCCATTACCTAAATGCAGGTGAGAAACTGTATTACTGAGACAGATACCTAGTTACTAAGGGCTCCTACCTGAAATGCAAAGTCAGATTTCTCTCCACTACACCATTCTCAAGAAGTTTCAATCTAATGTGAAAGAAAATATTGGTACCTAAATATGCATAAGGCAAGATTGAATATGATAGATTTCTAAGAAGAGTGCAAAAAAGTATTAAAAGGATTGAATGGAGGGAGAAAATGTATATAGAATACAAGATGAAAAAAGTATTGTTAAGAAGTTGTCATTTTAATAATGAACCAGAATGATTCTAAATATGGGTTATTTTCATTGCCAACAGGAAATATTTCAAACACTTTAAAATCATCTCTTCTAAATATCCTTATAGACCAATTCCACCCCTGAAATTTAGGGCAATTATTGATTTCAACCATACATTTTCAGCTATTCTTAAAATCTCTATTTCAGTTAATACATTTTCTTTATAACACAACAAAACCGTGATCATTATAGGGCTATTCAGAAATGCAGATAAGTGTAAGTAAAAAAAAAAAATAAGATCACCCCAAATTCTATAGCCAAGAAAAATCAAAAATAAAAATCTCATGACTTTTAACATTTAACAGTTTGGTGTAATTCCATGCTTTACAAAAATTGCAACTTGGTTTTAATTTTCCACAATTATAGTGACTATAAATTTTTATTATTTATTTATTTATTATTGAGGTAAAATTGGTTTATAACATTATATAGATTTCAGGTGTGCATCATTATATTTCAATTTCTGTGTAGACTATGTACTGTTCACCACCTAAAGACTAATTACCATCCAATACCATACACATGTGCAAATCACCCCTTTTGCCGTTCTTTCTCTCCCCATCCCCTCTGGTAATCACCAATCCAATCTCTATTGCTATGTGTTTGTTTGTAGTTGTTTTTATCTTCTATTTATGGATAAGATCATATGATATTTGACTATCTCCCCCTGACTTATTTCACTTAGCATAATACCCTCAAGGTTCATCCATGTTTTTGCATATGGCAAGATTTCATTTTTTTATGAACAAGGAGTACTCCATTGTGTATATATACCACATCTTCTTCATCCATTCATCTCTTGATGGGCACCTAGGTTGCTTCCAACTCTTGGCTATTGCTGCAATGAACAAAGGGATGCATGTATCTTTACTCATTCATATTTTCATGATCTTTGGATAAATACCCAGCAATGGAAAAGCAGGATCATATGGTAGTTCTATTCTTAATTTTTTTAGGAATCTCCATACTGCTGTCTTCCATAGCGTCTGCATCAGCAGTATATGAGACTTCCCTTTTCTCCACATTCTCTCTAACACTTGTTATTTCTTGTCTTGTGAACTATAGACATTCTGACTGGAGTAAGGTGATATCTCATTTCATTTGATTAGTATTTCCCTGATAGCTAGTGATGTTGCACCTCTTTTCATGTGCTGTTGACTAGCTGTATATCTTCTTTGGAGAAATGTCTTTTCAGATCTTCAGCCCATTTGTTAATTGGGTTCTTAGCTTCTGGTGGTTAGATGCATGAGTTTTTTAATATATTTTGGATATTAACCCCTTATCAGATATATGGTTTGCAAATATCTTCTCCAAATTCTTAAGTTGTCTTTTCATTTTTTTGATGGTTTACTTTGCTATGCAGAAGCATTTTACTTTGATGTAGTCCCATTTGTTTATTTTTTCTATTGTTTCCTTTGCCTGGTCAGACATGGTACTTGAAAATATGCTGCTAAGACCAATGTTGAAGAGCATACTCCCTACCTTTTCTTCTAGAAGTTTCATGGTTTCAGGTCTTACATTCGAAGTCTTTAATCCATTTTGAGTTAATTTTTGTGCATGGTGTAAGATAATGGTCTACCTTCATTCTTTTGCATGTGGCTGTCCAGTTTTCCCAACACCATTTATTGGAGAGACTTTCTTTTCTCTATTGTATGTTCTTGGCTCCCTTGTTGAAAATTAGCTGTTCATAGATGTGTGGGATTATTTCTGGACTTTGGATTCTGTTCCACTGATCTATGTGTCTGTTTTCATGCCAGTACCATGCTGTTTTGATTACTATAGCTTTGTAGTATATTTGGAATCAGGGAGTGTGATACCTCCAGCTTTGTTCTTTTGTCTCAGGATTCCTTTGGCTATTCGAGGTGTTTTGTGGTTCCAAATAAACTTTAGGATTCTTTACTCTATTTCTGTGAAAAATGTCATTGGAAGTTTGATAGGGATTGCATTGAATCTGTAGATTGCTTTAATAAGTATGGACATTTTAGCTATGTTAATTCTTCCAATCCATGAGCACAGAATGTCTTTCCATTTCTTTGTGTCTTCCTCAATTTCTTTCAACAATGTTTTATAGTTTTCAGTGTACAGATCTTTCACCTCTTTTGGTTAAATTTATTCCTAGTTATTTTATTCTTTTTGTTGAAATTATAAATGGGATTATATTCTTAATTTCCCTTTCTGCTACTTCATTGTTAGTGTATAGAAACACAACTGATTTTTGTATGTTGATTTTATATCCTGCAACTTTACTGTACTCATTTGTTATGTCTAAAAGTTTTTGGTGGATTCTTTAGGATTTTCTATATATAAAATCATGTCATCTGCAATGACTGACAGTTTCACTTCTTCCCTTCCCATTTGGATGTCTTTTTAAAAATTTTCCTTGCCTGATTGCTCCAGCTAGGACTTCCAATACTATAAGTGTTCAAAGTGGGCATCTTTTTCTGGTTCCTTTTCTTAGAGGAATAGCTTTCTCCGTTGGGAAATAGGAGAAATTCCCCTGTTGAGGAACAGTTTTTCTCCATTGACTATGATATTAGCTGTGAGTTTGTCCTATACGCCCTTTATTTTGTTGAGGTACTTTCCTTCTGTATCCATTTTATTCAGAGTTTTTATCATAAATAGATGTTGCATCTTGTCGAAAGCTTTTCCTGCATCTATTAAGATGATCATGTGGTTTTTCTTCTTCATTTTGTTAATGTAGTGTATCATGTTGATGGATTTGCAGATGTTGAACCATCCCTGTATCCCTGGGTTAAATCCCAATTGATCATGATGTATGACATTTTTAATGTATTATTGTGTTCGATTTGCTAGTATTCTGTGGAGAATTTTTGCACTGACTTTCTTCAGTGATATTGGCCTGTAATTTTCTTTTTTTGTGTTGTCTTTGTCTGGTTTTGGTATCAGGGTAATGTTGGCCTCATAGAATGACTTAGGAGGACTATCCTCCTCTTCAGTTTTTTGGAAGAGTTTGAAAAGGATGGGTAGGAAGTCTTCTTTGAACGTTTGGTAGAATTCACCAGGGAAGCCATCTGGTCCTGGGCTTTTACTCTTTGGGAGGTTTTTGATTACTGTTTCAATATCCTTCTTGGTGATTGGTCCATGCAAATTCTCTACTTCTTGATTCAGTTTTGGAAGGTTGTATGATTCTAAGAACTTATCCATTTCTTGTAGATTATCCAGTTTGTTGGCATATAGCTTTTCATATTATTCTCTGATAATTTTTTGTATTTCTGAGGTGTCCATTGTGATTTCTCTTCTTTCATTTCTGATTTTATTTATTTTATCCCTCTCTCTTTTCTTCTTGGTGAGTCTAGTTACGGGTTTGTCAATTTTGTTTATCTTTTCAAAGAACCAGCTCTTGGTTTCATTTATTTATTCTATTTTTTTTCTTTTTTTTGAGATTCTCTCTTACTCTTTAACTCTTGCCATTTTAGTTATAATGTGTCTTGGTGTGGGCCTCTTTCAGTTTGTTTTGTTTGATGCTTTCTGTGCTTCCTGTACCTGGATGTCTGTTTTCTTCCTTAGGTTAGGAAAATTTTCAGCTATTTTTTCGTGAGATAGATTCTCTGCCCCTTTGTCTCTCCCTTCTCCTTCTGAAACATCTATAATATGGCTGTTAGCATGCTTGATGTTGTCCTAGAGGTCCCATAGACTGTCCTAGTCCTTTTAAGTTCTTTTTTCTTTTATCTGTTCAGTTTTGGTGATTTTCTCTAGTCATTCATCCAACTCACTGTTCCGTTCTTCTGCATCATATACTCTGCTATTGTGTCCCTCTAGTGAATTTTTTATTTCCATTATCGTATTCTTCGTTTCTGATTGGTGCTGTTTTATATTTTCCAATTCTTTGTTGAAGTTCTCACTGAATTCATTCATTCTGCTCCAAAAATCAGTGGGCATCCGTATGGCAATTAGTTTGTGCTCTTTATCAGGTAGATTGTTTATCTCTGTTTCATTTAGTTCTTTTTCTGAGGATTTATCCTGTTCCCTTATTGGAATATATTCCTCTGTCTCCTCATTTTTCCTCTTTTCTGTGCTTATATCTATGTATTAGGTGGATCAGCTATATCTCTTCATCTTGGAGAGGTGGCCTTATGTAAGAGACGCCTTATGAGGCTCGACAGTGTTTTCCCCTCTTGTCACCAGTTCCAAATGTTTTAAGAGATTCCCCTGTGTAAGCTACATATATCCTTCCATTGCAACATGGTTAATCTTGCTGCAGGTGTCTGAGGAGGCTAGACTGTTCCCATGGTTGGCTGTAATGCTCAGCTGTGTGTGGCTGCTATTGTCCCTTAAGTCACTTTACTGGGTGTGGGGAGCCCCAGCACAGTTGGCTGCAAGGTCTAATAGCACAGTCCTTCTGTAGTTTTTCTGTTAAGTGAGTAGGCCCCCAGCATGGCTGGTTGATAGCTCAGAGGCTTACAATTGCTATAGTCCTCTGGCCTGCAAAGCTCTTGTCAGCTCTTTCGGGAGTGCAACTTGGTGGGGTCAGCCCCAGGCATGGCAGCACACATTTGTTTCAGGCATTGGAAGCTAGGCTGATCCCCTATGTGGCTGTTTGAGAAGCACAAGTCTGCTGCAGCTGACAAGCCCCACTGCCTGCAGGTCTATATTCTGTCAACACAGTCCTACCCCCTGTTCACACCCTGACCCACTGAAGTTGACCCACCTGCTCCATTGTAGGGGCCCCACACACTCTGCCAACATGGGCCTGCCCCTCGTGCATGCCTTGCCCCGCAGAGGTGGACTCACTCACCCTGCTGCAGAGGTCCCACTTACCCCACCTATGTGGGCCCATAAGTTGCCTGAGGGCTTGCTGTTGAGTGGGGCCTATCCCTAAGGCACACTGCTGGCCCTGGCTGAGCTGGATTAAACTGGTACTTTAGTGGATGAGGTAGATCCTTGTACTAACGAGCCAGAGGAAGAATGCCAAGGGAGTTTGTCAGCATCTGTGTCAGCACACCTGTACTAGATCACAATAATGGCTACTGCCAATGTCTCAGTCCCTGGGAGATGATCTCAGCCTGGGGAGGTCTCACATCTCACTGAGATGCACCCAGAGCCAATCAAGTGAATCTTTTTTCACTTGATTATGAATCTTTTTTCAAAAGACTGTTCACCTTTCTTTCTGGTAATTTTAGATTGCTTTCCAAGATGGGTGAATTTGTGTGTGGGCCCTAAAGAGCAGGCTTTTCTTTCCCCTTATGATCAATAGCTTTTCTGGGGATACTCCCCATTTTTTGTAGCCAGCAAAGCCAGATATTATGACACTTGTCTTTGTTGTGCTGAGTCCAAAATCTGCTTATTGTGGCAAAGCTCTCCCTCTCAGATCACCCACTCCTCCAGGAAATGCTTTGTACCTTAAGATTGCTCCTAGCTAAAGCAGTCCTGCTAAAATGTGGCTTTTTACTCTCCAGAAAGGAATTTCTGCCTCTTCCACCTCAGTCAGCACTGTCCCTTCTTGTGGGGGTTCTTTTTATCCAGTTTTCAGTTCTCTCTCAAGGATAATTGTTCCAAGAGTAGTTGTAAATTTCTTGTGTCTGCAGAAGGAAGTGAACTCAGAGTCCTCTTATGCTGCCATCTTCCTGGCAATCTCCTTGTCTACATATTTTTAAATACATTTCTTCCACATGATTTTAATGCCTGTATGTATATGCTATGTTTAATTTAGCTACTTCTCTATTGGTGAATATCAAGTCATTGATAATATCTGGTATATTTAACTAGTTAGAGGTTTTTCCTACTCTATGCAGGTAGGAAAAGGTAATTTCAAACTACTTTAATCTTTAAAATTTTGTATACAGAGCACTAGAAAAAGGTTTATTTTGCATTTTCATGCATTTCTTAGTATTATCCTCTCAATTGTGATGAATTGTGGTGACAAAGGCATTATGAAACTTCAATGAGGGACAAGTCTCTAAAGTAGTTGACTACTGACAATATGGAATTTGACCTATGCCCTGTGATCCTGGAATATAGTGAAGGTTCAGAAATATTCCCACCCTTTGTGTTTTGAAAATGGGCTTACTGCAAAGAACTACTCTCTTTCATATGACTTAGCTAAGACTCAGGGATGCCTTCATTTTCACCTATGGTGGGAGCAGTGTTGGACCTTTAAAATTCCCTTCTTAGTTTTATAAATGATTAGCTGGACTGCTTGCCCACATTGTTCAACTGGACCAAAATGTTTTTCACCAAACTCTAATTCAGCTTCTCTCCTTCCTCCAGGCCCCTGAATTTAGATCCATACTCAGCCTGAACCAGCATACAGCCCCTCCTGAGAATATCCTGGCCTCAGAGTAAAACTCTCTCTGCTACTGTCAATCATGTCACCCTTTCGCCCATCCTATTTCCCCACATCTAGTTTTTCTAACCTCATTTACTCTTCTCTATAAAAGAAAAACACTTTTTTGCCTAACTCTTGAGACACTTACAGATGTTATGGCCATAGCCTTCTCTCTACTGCAATAGTCTCTTTCTCATCCCTTTAATATTGTTTTGAATAAAGTCTCTTCTTACTAAGGCCAGATTTGTTTTTCATTTGACACCACATTTTAATGTGATCAATATTCTTGACCAGCAGGATATTCATATGGAGAGAACCGTCAATACTTTATGTCACATTTTTTTTTTCTGTACATAATTTCATTTTAAGAGCTAAAACGGAGAAAATGTTTAAGAAATCAATATCTTGAATACATAAAAATGTACGCAATAAAATAATACAGAACATAATTTATTACAATAAAAGCACTTCGAACTCAAAACATAAATCACCTTTTTTCACATTTAAATGGATATATGGATTATTATTTCATGAGAGGCACACATGGAATACACACACATGTCTGACTCTCTATATACATCCCAATGCTGTGAAAGTTCAAGAAATATTAGAACACAAAGATATTTTCCATGTAGATTAATTAACCTGCAAGAGTAAACTTGAAATGTGTTTATATAAAAAGGATATAAATACTCAGGTATATCCTAAAAGATGCTGGCTATGTGGAGTAGCAAATGCAATGAGTTCATAAAGTTGTAACCAAAAAATTAATGAAGCCACATATGGGATCTAAAACAAAAAAGACATAACTTTGATTAGGTAATTTTTTATGATTTAAAATAAAAAAGTATGATATTATGTTCAAATTTTTCTTGGTCATAACTCCTGTTTCAAAACTAAAGTTTGTCATGCCTATTCCAAAACATAAGGGAAAAATACTGAAAATACGTAGTTTATTTTATGGCTCAGTTTTGTTTAAACTAACAGCCTCCCAAGTCTGTTCTAATCCCATACTTTCAGGAGTCACATTTCTACTTTTCACGATATATACTCTATAGAAATCAGATACGTTATCAAGAGAATTAGACTATTCTAATGAATTTCTGATTTAGGAAGAGAGAATGGATGTGATCAGTTTCTACAAATGGCAATATTGATGTCGATATTATTTAATTTTGCTTGGTTTAACCAAGTAATCAGCACAGTATTTTGTTTTAGCAACCAGAGATTCTAAATTAATCATATCACTATAATGCAATAGATTACAACTTTAAAGGAAGAAGGAGAAAAACATAGGACATCAATTTTGTAGTAATGTTACAGTGGGTAAGCTTCAGAGTAAAGAACATGCACTTCATATTACTTTTAACTTTACTACTGCACATTCTATGCAAAATATTCACACTGAGGATACATAAGTATCTGTGGCTCAGTAAAGGTAAATTAAAGTTTTGTTATGCTTTAAAGAGAGTTGTTTATTCCATAAATTACTCTATGATTTTCTTTTCTTTACCCACAGAATAGATTTCTATTGTGCATTGTTTCTATATCTGAGTGTTATTATGTTCTATAGTTATCATCATTTTAAAATCATCTTATATTCACATATACTCCATAATTATTCATCTGCAAATGCTGAAAATAAAACAGTTACTTGGTATTAATGCCTTTGTGAAAACGTGAAATGAATTCTCCCTATGTATAAAGTAAGTGCAATTGAAGAACATGTAATGAAAAATTTTACACCCAAATTTATTGCTGAATTATTTCTGAGGAAATTCTCACCAGTTCATCAGCTGGATGCTAAGGCTGCTTACTAAACCCCACATGCAAAATCCATTTCTCCCTTTACTTCTCCTTCACTGTTTTGTTATTTCCAAGCTAACAGAGCACGATTTCATTTCCAGAGAACAAGAATCTTTTTCTAGGGAGCATTCCAAACTCCAGCAAGCCTCATCAGAAAACTGATAATCAATGAAGTGTGTACACATAAAAATCTCTAAAGAATTCTGATAAAGTACTGCATTTTTACAGCTTGCCTGTCTTCAGGGAAGTTGTACAAATGAAGCCAATTGCTTTCTCCACTGGGAGTTCTAGATGTTAGAGATCAAGGAAAAGGCTAATATTTACCATTTCACAAATTAAAAACTACATGGTAAGTTTCGTGTCAGACAGCTTTAATTATTTTTCCCTGCTTTGTAGTTTGGATAGTTTAATCTGGGTTTCCCTGCAGCTGACAACTTGGAGTGAAAAACCGAGCAGAATGACAGCATTTACTGAAGCAGATAATGTAACTCAAAAATGCACAGACTATTTTCTGGGATGCAAGACAATGTTTTGCATCCTTTTAGCCACCCAGCTGAGTGAAAATTCCAATATTCATCTAATTCAGAGAACACGGGTAGTGATATGATTTTCTACACATTTGATTGAGATAAAAAAGATGTGAAAATATCTTGACATAAGTATACAATATTTGTTAAAATTATATCATTTATTCTAAAGTTACAGTATATAAACATAATTAATGTATATATTGAATGCAATATTCAGAAACCATTATAGTTTGGATGTTACTTATAATTTATGAACCATTTTCATGTATCCCTATTATTTTTATCTTTATCTTTCAGAGATAACATGTAGACAGTTTAGGGACGTGAAGAAACAGAAAATCAGAATAATATTCTTCTGATGTTAAGAAACAGATTTTTAAAAGCTTGCAAGTCTAATTGGGTTTCATACATTTTCAAACTTAAAGCCCTAATTGTTCAGAAACCTGAAAGCAGCCCATTAGGGACATACCATTCCTGAAACAGAGGGAAATTGCAAGAAGGCACTTGGTTTGGAAATTCTTTTTCCTATCTTTTTCTAACAGTTGCTACCTACATGAGCCATGAGTTAAATTCATGATCTCTTAATTTCATCCTTGTGGGGTGTTTTTTAGTATATATTCTTACTAATTCACAAAATTTTCCTTGAGCTTCTTATGATCCCTTGAAGATATTCATTTTGTATTGAATCTCCAGTACCTTAATATAATATACTTATTTATATTATTGTGCATTTGTTTAGTCATTCGTTCCTTCGTTCATTCATTCATTGATCAACCCATTAGTCAATGAATAGTTATTGATTACCGATTATGTCATACTTTATATTAGACCTTGAGACTTCAAATATAAATTAAATTCAGTCACTGTCCTAGAGAAGCTTGTCGTGAAACAATTGCTACTCATCTTAAAGTCCTTATTGATTTACTTTCTGAACATATGATAGTCTTTAGCAAGACTTACTTCATTAGCCAGCTTTGCTGTAGTCAGAAATTTCCGTGGCTTATGCCAATAAAATTTTATTCCTTGCTTATGTACAAGCTAAAGGCTCTGCTTCTGCTCCACGTTCTGCTCTCAGTTCAGGATCCGGACTGAAGAAGCCTCCATTTGTCCTGACATTCATGTAGGGGGAGGGTAAATTGCAAGAGAACTGGCGGCAACACGTGCGGCTTTTTAAGGTCCTTCTCAGAACTGGCATAAGTCATTTCCTCTCCTGTTTTATTGGCCAGAGAAACTCATGTGGAAAAGCCTGACAATGGGTGAGGATAAAGTCTCTGGGACATGTGGGAATAAGCAGAAAGCAAGAACGGACAAATCCCTCCCGTAAAGAGAAATAATTATGCAATCTGCCAGTTTATCTAAGGACTGGATCTTCTGCGCAGTGTGATTTTAAGATTTCATAATGGTCAACGACAATTATTTTAAATATTTTAATCCATGACATTTTATTCCGCGGGTAACTTTTAAGAAAATCCCTCAAATCAAGTCCTCATAGTTTGTATCATAAACATTAAATTATCAGGAGAGGAAAAAATTGCATAATACCTTGTATTATGAGGGAGCGCATAAAAGTTAGCGCAGCATATGTTTTGGTATTTTGCCTCCGAAACAAGTCTGATAGTACTACACATAATTCTCTCCATGTTAAAAAGGATGACTACACACTCTAAAATATGTGTTGTATGCTGTTATATGAAATATAGCTAATTAAGATGCTTAACTTTTAAAACGCAAAATGTTTATTTTTATATGTACCTATATATACCTAATATATATATATGAATAACTTTATTCAGTGAAAATGAGTTTCTGTCTCAGAAAAGCTTATCTTCTATATTCCTCTCAGCTAGTTAGAAGCCTAAGGAAGAGAAAACCCATGAACAGAATGTTTTAGGTGAAATACAGCTGCAGGGTTGAAATTTCATTATGATTCTATTCTATTTCCATCGCCCCACAGGAACACATATACTTAATTCATCAGAGCCCCCTTATTATCTCTGCAACACCCCCAACATTCACATCCACCCAAAATCCATTAATATGGCCAGTTACAGCATTTACAAAGTGAATCAGGTTTTGAAATAGAACAGTGCTGGCAGCATGCCCCATAAGCTTCTAAAACATATAGAAAAAACTGCACAGCACGATTTTTCTCAAAAGAATAACAATAGTCTCTTTATACACCTAAAATAAGAAACCCGTGTTCATGCTGATACAGTTCGGTGGATTCGATTCCCATTTACAAGATGATGTATTGATTTAAAGATGAAATATAAATAAGCTCCTCATTTGGAAGGAGTCATCTCCACTGCCAGCTGGTGTAAAATACTCTACCTTGTGTAGGTAGAATCCAGTGACTCAAAAACAATTCCAAATTAGCTTAGAAAAAATAATGCAATCTAGAGAAAATATTATGCTTCATTGTATATTCTCTTGACACTAACCTACATACATATATTTTTCTCTCTTTTTTTCTATTTTCAAACATTCAGCAAATAACGTGTTCATCCCTCTAGTGAATGAATGTTAGGTAATAATAATTTCATTTTACAAACCCATTTATGACTTCAGGCTTTTCTTATGTTATTCCCTCAGTCTTGAATAACCTTCTCTGTTTTCTTTCTTAGGTGATACATCTTATTTTAAATTTGCTTATTTATTTTTTTCTTTCCCCTCCTTGGATTTTTCCCTTGCTTGTACTCAATCTCCTTTGTGAATGTTTTTTCTTACGCTGGTTTTTAAATGGTATTATATAACAAAGTTTTAGGGTTTTTTTTTTTTGCAATTTTATCCATAATAGTAATACTAATAGTCATAGTAGGAACTAATGTTCACGGAACAGTTGCTTTGAACTTGGAAGTTTTTGGTGCCCTTTACCTGCAGTGAGTCACTGACCCCACAGTAAGAGCAAAAGGTAGAAACTACCATCTGTCATTTACATATGAGTGAGATAAAATGATGTTAAATGACTTGCCCAAGGTCATTCACCTAGGATGAGGTGGACCAGGTTTTAAGTGCAGGAAGCCCGACTCTGAGGATAAGTTATGAAGCACTACCTGCTTCTCACACCACCTGCTTCCTTGGTGAATGTATCTTTCTGGAGGCAGCTGACTCTCAAATTTACATTGTCAGCTCAGATATTTCACATGAGCTCCAGAATAATGTATCTAACTCCCTATGAGAAATATCTTCTCACAAAAACAGCTGAAATGCAGCAGGTTGAATACTAACTTGACTTATTTCCCTCCACGATAGGCTCTCTGTTGCTGTTCCTCATCTCAGAGAGTCACACAACCAATCTCTCAGTTGCCCTATCATATGCCTGACTTTGCTTCACCCATAGCTTCCAATCCAAAAACAAATCCTATCAACATGGCCTCCCAAATATTTCCCAAATCATCCACATGTTTCTGTGTCCCTGGGCACGGCCACTGTCTTGCAAGGATCTAAAATATCTTCGTTTATCTGTTTTAAATCCATTCCATTTTCCACAATTCAACCAGAGTGATTTTTCAAAAATTTAACACTGACTGTCTCATTCCCCTGCTTATATGTTTCAATGGCTCCTCATTTTCTATATAAGATAAGATCTCAAAGTCTGAATGTAGCGTATAGCTTCTTTCCAGGATTTCCTCTTAGCACATTCCAGTCCCTCAGTGTCACAGCCACACTCAACTGCAGTCTTGGGGTTCCTCCTCTGTGCATCTTGTTTCCTCCTCTTGACTTACTACCCTGTTCAAGTTGGCTTGATATTTCTTGTAATTTAAACTACATGTACTCTATGCCATTCAACTTCTACATATCTACTTAAGAGAAATGAAATATATGTCTAAAAAAGACTTGAATAATAATCTTCCTAGAGGCTTTAGTAATAATAGGCAAAACTGAAAATAACCTAAATGTTCATCAACAGTAGAGCAATGTGGTAGTTTGTCCCCAAAGATGACTGCCCAATTAACCACACCACGTGTTACTCATTCCCGTATGTTCTCTTGCCCCTTGAATTTGTGTTGCTATTGTAATTTGCTTTTGATTGATGGAATACACCAATTGTGAAATTCATGATTTCCAATGCTGGTTCATAAGAAGCCTTGTGGCTTTCTCTTCAGTCTCTTGGAAACTTCCCCTTTGATATGTTCTCTCAGAGAACCCAGTCATGATGCTATGAGAAGCCCAAACTACATTTAGAAGCCATCTGTTGGCACTCTGGTTGACAATCTCAGCTAATAACCCAGCCAACATCCAGACTCAACTGCCAGTCATGGGAGTGAGCCATTTGCGACATCCAACTCCAGCTTCAATCTGACTGTGATTGCAGGAGAAACCCTGAGTGATTACTGCCCAGCTGAGCCCACTCAACCCTCCAAACTGTTAGAGGTAATAACTGTTGTTGTGTGACATTTATAAAATATAGGTATTCAAGAACAAAATCATAAACAAAATATTGTATATTCATGTGATGTTATGCTACACGGAAATAAAAATGAAAACACAAACACGGGTGTGCAAAAGATCCTCACACAACATAGCTCACACTGCATCACTCAATCAATATAAAGTTTAAGTTAAAAAAAATACCAACTCATCTATGGTGGTAGAAATCAGAACAGTGGTTATTATAGGAGGTAGAGACTGACTGGAAGTGGTCACGAGGCAATTTTCCGGCATGATGAAAATATTCTGTATCTTGATAAAGCGGTTTGTGACATGAGAGCTTATAATTGTCAATCTCATCAAGTTGTACACGTAAGATATGTGTATTTCACACTAAGCAAATGGAATCTTTAAAAATTGTCACTGAGCCAAAACAGTCTTTTTGTAACAATAGCCACTAGTTGGTCCTGGATAAGTTATCAAAAGCTACTCTTTTTCCCTATGTCAATAAAACAGCTACTGTAATATTTGAGGTAGCTACAATATATTCTCAAAGCTTTCCATTTTACAACTTTAGCACACTTTGTTTCTTTAAATATTATATGACACATTTTCTATGATTGCATATTTATCTCTAGGGTTTCATTTGTCAACAAAAATAAGTGCCCAAGGGCTGAAAATGCAATTCCAAAAGAAAGGACCATTGTGGAGAATCACAGAATTGTTCTTTGTCATGCACAGCAAAATGATTGTACTGGTACAACTACGATTGTTTTAGTTTTGGCAAACTCATGGTGTCCACAATAAATAAACAAATCCTAAGGGTCTTTTTTTGACGTATATTAATTGCTCTCTCTGATCATTCTTACTTTCATTTTTGAAGTAAGTTGCTCCTTCTCCATAGCAGTTCTCAAACCATTTCTTCATGCTCACGTTTGCTGACATCCTAAGTCACGTTACGTGCGTGTGCTTTGGGCTCCTGTAGCATCATAATAGCACCTCTGTCACTGAGGTTCCCATATTGTTATGCATTGATTCATCAAAGAAGTAGTGTGTTTGACATATTATTATCTCTAGCAATCAATATCATCTTAGTACTCTCTTGTAACAAAAAGTTGTTATAGTTATTGTAATTTTTAGATATTCAACTACAAGTTACAATGATCAAAATTATGTCAGCATGCCTACAGGCAGATTCTGGCCAGTAGGTCAATATTAGATAAATGAAATAATAACTGTAAGCTCTAAACACAGGCTGTGGAACATCTCAGGTTTAACTTTTCGGAAATGTGTGATCTAAAAAACATGATACATATGTACACTAGGATACTGGAATAATCATAAAAACACAATTCAAATTTCTCCACAATTCCTCAAGGGGATTTATCAACATTATCTTCAAAAAATCCTTCAGATAAACATAAAGCCTATGAAAGCCTTATATTAAAAATACTGAAGAAAAATGCTTCCAGGAATGAAAACACATTTATCAGATTTAGATATTGCTTATTTACATTTCTATGAATGTGGTTTCATGGTAAATGACAGTTTATTGTAAATATTTTTCTCCACGTATGATATGAATCTAGCATCATTTGGTTCAGAGTAGAAGTTTTGAATCACGACTTTGCATTTGTAACCCTCTTGTTTTCTCTTTGTCTCAAAAGGCATTGTCCATTTAAGTGTCTTTAGGTCAGAATCCACCTCTCACTTTCAACTGCCTCATTTAAAGGATTAATAAGAGAAGTAAAATAATTGAAATATTTAGGTAAAATAGATTTAACAATATAATTAAAGTTTTAGCCAAGAATGACACAGCCACAATTATCTCTCAAGATATCATTTGAGAGCATAACACGAGCTGAATGCTACATATAGAATTAAACAAACAAAAAACAACCTGGAGAATGACATAAATATGTAATACAAAAACAACAATATTGCAAGATCTTAACCATTACAATTTAATGTGTACATTATGCCTAAGTAAATGCAACAGTTGAAGCTACAAAAGACTTCTGAAACAAAGACCACCCTGAGTGAAATCATTTATTTTGGCAATATTTTTTTTCACGAAGCTCACTCAAAGCATTATGAACCCACGGCTCTCCAAGATCATGTAGCATAATAAGATTTCCATGACATAATTTTTCTTTGACTTTCTTAATTCTGATAACATATAAGAAAAAAAAGAAAAGTAAAAGAGTGTCTGCCCGGTGCCGTAGTGGTTAAGTGTGCATGCTCTGCTTTGGTGGTTGGTGGTTCGCAGGTTCTGATCCTGGGCGCAGACCTACACACTGCTCATCAACTCATGCTGTGGTGGCATCCCACGTACAAAAACATATAGAGGAAGATTGGCACAGATGTTAGCTAAGGGCCAATCCCCCTCACCAAAAAAAAAAGAAAAAAAGAAAAGAAAAGAAAAAAAAGAGAGAGAGTGAAGAAAAAGGAAGGAAGGAAAAGAGGAAAAAGCAAAGGAAAAGAAGAGAAAGCCTGATGTCTGTCTACAGAGACATTTATTAAAGTCTCTGCATATGTATATCTAAATAATGAATTATAAACTAGACTGGTCTGGAATGGACTAATTATTTCTTCTTCTAAATTATGTAATTTTATATTAATATTCATTTGAAGCCAATTATGCTTCCTCTTCAAATCACTAAGCTCGATGATTCAAAACAAGAATTTTCTGAGCCCCAGATTAACACATACTCAATAGTTCATTTGAAATGAAATGAAACTTAACTTCTTTCCTACACTTTCCAAGTCTATTTCTCCCACAGAATCTTCCATCATATTCAATGTCATATAATATGCCCTTCGCTCTAGAAGAAAGTCTATAATCATTCTTGACATCTTTTCCACTTTCCTTTATTTAATCCACCACAAATTACTCCATATTTCATTTCCTAAATATCATCCAATGTCAACAGTTATAATCTGAGCCATTGACACTAATATAATAACTTCATACATACCTATTGGTCTTCTGAAATTTATCCTCTAAAATGGAAATCAGATCTTGTCAATTTCCTCTCAAAAATGCTTCATCCGTCTACATTGTATTCATGGTAAAAATCTAAATTATTTCATATGTTATAAAGTTCCTTTGAGTTGTGTCCTCTGCCTCTTCAGCCCACCTCACAAATAAAAGTTATCCTTTGATTTAAATTGGTATCTAATCTTACTCTCCTCTTTCTGGATCAACTTCCACACATGAATTCTCCCTCACTTTCCTTTACCTGACTAGCTTCTACTCATTCAACAATCAATTCTAATTAACTTCTTACGGAAGCATTCTCTAGCAGCCCTTGGCTGACTTAGAATACTTTCATAATTCTTCCTTAGTCCTCAGTGCCTTTATTTGCATAAAACAACAAAATATATTGTAACTTTCTGTATAATTACTGTCTATGACAATAAATTCTAAAATTCTTGAGAAAGAGATCCTACATTTTATTTGTGAAATCTTAGTATCTATCCCCACGCTAGGTAAATAGCCATACCTAGAAAGGTGTTTGTGAGTCAACAAAAAGATGGTTGAATGGAAAAAGGATTGAATAAACAGAATTTTGCATTAAAAATTGATTAAGAGAGAATTCCACTTAGGAAAATGATGCACTATACAAATTTGATCATCTCCCTACTGAAGATTTACCAAGCCAAGATAATGGAAAGATAAAGGATGACATTATTAATCCTGGCATTTATAACAACTGTTATCCTCTTGGCCTTTGTTGATTCAACATGGGCAACCTAGAAGCTTAAAGGCTAAATGAAACTTTTGACAGTCTTGTGGTGCTAAGGTGACAGAAACTGGAAATCAGAACCAGAGAAGAGACTCTGAAGACTGCACTCCTGAAGGAAAGGAAAATCAGAGGTATTTCAGATACTCATAGGGGATTGTAGCTCAGCTTCAACTCACACCACTCTTTAAAACTGGATTCTAACCAATAAAAAATAATAGAATGATGGAATTGATTCTTATATTTATATATAAACTCAGACCTAATTAAATATGTTCATTTGTGGCTAGCAGATATAAATGAATATCTCATCTGGAAGAAGATAATACCATCACATACCGCAAGTTATTTCCATGGAAATTTTACAGTATAAGATCCATCACACCATAAAAAATAACAAGAAACAGAAGGGAAACACCACATGAACATGAACAGCAGAAATTACGTAAAATATAAACAGACTCACAGAGTGTCACCAGATTTTAGGGTTAACACACACACAAAAAAATGTGTTAGAAAATGTTTAAAACATTAAAAAGGGGAAAATAATAAATTTAAAACAGGACAGTAATCTATAAAAGTCAAATACGTAATCTTGAACATAAGGATAGTATAAACCAAAAGAAGAAATCAATAAATGTTTCTAATTACACATTAGACAAAGTTGAAAAGAGAATTAATATAGAAGAAGATAGGTTATAATAAAAAGATTAAAGTCAATCACAGAAAAACAATATGAAGTAAAATGCATAAAATTATAAAAGATTTAAAGGGACAAAAAGAAGATCTAATATACATGTAATTCAAGCTCCAAGAGGAGAGAAAGCAGCAGAAGCAATTGTTGAAGATATAATGTCTGAGACTATCCCAAAGGTGATGGAATAGTTTCTTCAAGGGAGCAATAATTAGATTCGTAGCCAAATTCTCAATAATAACAATAGAAGCCAGAAGATAATGTTTAAAGAAAATAACTGCAAACTTAGAATTCAACACGTAACCAAATAGTCTTGAGGATCAAAGGTAGTATAAAAAATAGTAGAATGTTTCCCTGCCCTCAACACTTTACTACTACATTACTAAAATTCTATTTAAAACAATTCCTTTTGCCTAGTACCATCCTGTGTGATTATGAAGGAAAAACTGCAAGGCATAGTAAAGATCAAAAAACACAGTTTGAAAAGATAGAACAAGCATTATATACAGATTCAGATATGGCAGGAGCGTTGGAATTATTAGACAGGAAATTTAAAACAACTATGATTCATATACTAATGTTCTAATGGAAAAGTTGACAGCATACAAGAATAGATGGGCAATGTAAGCAGAGAGATGGAAATCCTAAGAAAGAATCAAAAAGAAATGTTAGGGATAAAAAATTGCAACAGAAATAAAGAATGCTTTTGATGGAATTAATAGTAGACTGTAAACAGCTAAGAAAAAAATCTCTGAGCTTGAAGACATCTCAATAGAAATTGCCAAAACTGAACATCAAAGAGAAAAAAGACTTTAAAAAGGAACAGAATATCTAAGAACTGTGGGATAACTACAAAAGGTGCAAAATATACATAATGGGAATGTCAAAGGAGAATAAAGAGAGAAAGGAGAAGAGGAAATATTTGAGATAATTATGCTGAGAATTTCTCCAAATTAATGTCAGACAACAAACCATAGGTCCAGGAAGATCATAGAACACAAAGCAGGATAAATGGCAAAAAAAACTCCCCTGGGCATCTAATACTCAAACTACAGAAAAACAAAGATAAAGAAAAAAATTCTGATGGAAGCTAGATGAAAAAACACCTTACCTATAGAGGAGCATAGGTGTTCTTCTCAAGCTCACAAGGAACATTCACCAAGATAGACTGCTTTCTGGGTGATAAAACATACTTTAACAAATTTAACAGGATAAAAATACAATATCTGCTCTCAGACCACAATGGAATTGAACTAGATATCAATTATGGAAAGATAGGTGGAAAATCTCAGAATAGTTGGAGATCAAACAACACACTTCTCTAAATAACACCAATTAAAGAAAAAGAATAAAAAGGAATTTAAAAATATTTTGCCTTAGCAAAAATGAAAGCACAGTTTATCTAAATTTATGAGATGCAGCAAAAACAATGTTTAGAGGTAAATTTATAGTATTGAATGCATAGATTAGAAAAGAAAAAAGATCTAAAAATCAGTAATCTAAGCTTCTGCCTTACATAACTAGAAAAAGAAGAGCAAACTAAATCCAAAGTAAGCAGATGAAAGAAAAAATAAAAATTAGAGCAGAAGTCAAGGAAAACTGAAAGCTATCCCATTAGGAACAGGAACCAGACAAGGATTTTCATTTTTGTCACTCTTCTTTAACACAATATTGGAAGTCCTAGCCAGAGCAATCAGGCAAGAAAAAAAATAAAAGAGATCCACATGGGAAAGGAAGAAGTGAAACTGCCACTATTTGCAGATGACATGATTTTATGTATGGAAAACCCTAAATAAATCACCTATAAAATTCCAGAAATAACAATTGAGTACAATAAAGTTGTAGGATACAAAATCAACATACAAAAATCCCTTGTGTTTCTATACACTAACAATGAAGTAGCAGAAAAAGAAATAAAGATTACAATCCATTTTCAATTGCAACAAAAGAATAAAATACCTAGGAATAAACTTAACCAAAGAGGTGAAAGCCAAAGCCCTGTACACTGAAAACTATAAAACGTTGTTGAAAGAAATTGAAGAAAAAACAGAAATGGAAAAATATTCTGTGCTCATGGATTGGAAGAATTAGCATCATTAAAATGTCCATACTTCCAAAAGCAATCTACAGATTCAATGCAATCTCTATCAAAGTTCTCATGACATTTTTCATAGAAATCAAATAAAGAACCCTAAAATTTATATGAAACAACAACAATCCTAAATAGCTAAAGGAATCCTGAGACAAAAGAACAAAGCTGGAGATATCACACCCCCTGGTTTTAAAATATACTACAAAGCTATAGTGATCAGAACAGCATGATACTGGCACAAAAACAGACACAGAACAATGGAGCAGAATCCAGAGCCCACAAATAAACCCACTCATCTATGGATAGCTAATTTTCAACAAGGAAGCCAAGAACATACAATGGAGAAAGTAATGTCTCTTCGATAAATGGTGTGGGAAATACTGGACAGCTACATTCAAAAGAATGAAAGTAGACCATTATCTTCCACCATACACAAAAATTAACTCAAAATAGATTAAAGACTTGAATGTAAGGCCTAAAAATCTGAAAACTTCTGGAAGAAAACATAGGCAGCATGCTCTTTAACATCAATCTTAGCAGCATATTTTCAAATATCATGTCTCACCAGGCAAGGGGAAAATAAAGAAATGGGACTACATCAAACTAAAAAGCTTCTGCACAGCAGAGGAAACCATCAACAAAATGAAAAGACAACCTAACAATTGGGAGAAGATATTTTTTAACCATGGGTTAATATCTAAAATCTATATAGAACTCAAGAATCTCAATAACAAAAAAACTAGCAACCCAATTAAAAACTGGGCAAAAGATCTGAGCAGACAATTTTTCCATAGAAGATATGTGGATGGGCAAGAAGCATGTGAAAATATATTCAACATCACTAATTATTATGGAAATGCAAATCAAAACCACAATGAGATATCACCTCACATCTATCAGAATGGCTATAATTAACAAGAAATAAGTGTTAGAGAGGATGTTGAGAAAAGGGAACTCTCATACACTGCTGGTGGGGATGTAAACTAGTACAGACACTATGGAAAACTATGGAGATTCTTCAAAAAATTAAGAAGAGAACTACCATATGATCCAGCTATTCCACTGCCGGGTATTTATCCAAAGAATGTGAAAACACAAATACATAAAGATATATGCACACCTATGTTCATTGCAGCATTATTCACAATAGTCAAGGGTTGGAAACATCCTAAGTGGTCATCAGGGCATGAATGGATGAAGAAGATCTGGTATATATTACCACTGGAATACTACTCAGCCATAAAAAAGACAAAATTGTGCCATTTGTGACAATGTGGATGGACCTTGAGGGTATTAGGCTAAGTGAAATAAGTCAGGTGGAGAAAGTCAAATACAGTATGATATCACTCATAAGTAGAAGATAAAAAGAAGAACAACAAACAAACACATAGGTATAAAAATCAGATTGGTTACCAGAGGAGAATGGGGAGGTAAAAGTGCAAAAGAGGTGACAGGGCACATGTTTATGGTAATTGATGGTAATTAGTCTCTAGGTGGTGAACATGATGTAGTTTACATAGAAACTGAAAGATAATGATGTACACCTGAAATTTATATAATGTTATAAACCAATGTTACCTTAACAAAAGAAGAATGAGAAAAGAAATAAATGAAATTGAAAATAGAAAATCAATAGAGAAAATCAACAAAACCAAAAGTTTATTCTTTGAAAAGATCAATAAAATCGATAAGCCTCTAGCCAGTCTAACTAAGAAAAGCAGAGAGAGGATGCAAATTACAATATCAGAAATGAAAGAGGGGAGATCACTACAGATGCCATGGAAATTAAAACGATATTAGTGGAATACTATAAACACCTCTATGTCCACAAATTTGATAATCTAGATGAAATAGACCAACTCTTTGAAAGACACAATATTCAAAACTCACACAAGAAGAAATAGAAAATCTGAATAGGCCTGTATTTATTAAATAAATTGAAACAGTAATTAATAATCTTTCAAAAAAGAAAGCCCACAACCCAGAAGTATTCACTGGTGAATTTTACCAAACATTTAACGAAAAATGTATACCAATTCTCTACAATCTTTTAAGCAGGTAGAAGTGGAGGGATTACTTCCTAACTTTATTCTAAGCATTATCCTAATACCAAAATCAGACAAAGACATTACAAGAAAATAAAACTATGGACCAATATCTCCCAGGAAAATAGATGTAAAACTCCTCAACAAAATATTAGCAAATCAATAGCAAAAAAGTATAGAAGCAATTATACACCATGACCAAGTCGGATTTATCCCAGGTATTTAAGGCTGGTTCAATATTCTAAATCAATTAATGTAAACCATCACATCAACAGCCTAAGAAGAATAACTGCATGATCATATCAATAGAAGCAGAAAGAGCATTTGACAAAATCCCATTTCATTAATGAAAAAAACTCTCAGTAAACTAGGAATAAAGGGAAACATTTTCACCTTAATGAAGAATATCTTAAAACCTAAGCTGAGATTGTACTTAATTTTGCAAAACTAGAAACTTTCCCACTAAAATCAAGAGCAACTCAAGGATGTTACCTCTTATCACTCCTTTTCAACATCATAGTGGAAGTCCTAGCTAATGTAACAAGGCAAGAAAGGGAAATATACTGATTGGGAAGGAAAAAATAAAACTGCCTTTGTTTGTAGATGACATGATTGTATATGCACAAAATTTAAAAAAAAATTGACAAAAAACTTCTGGAAGTAATATGCAATTTTAGCAAGGTTGCAGGATACAAGGTTAATAAACAATAGTCAATTTTACATATTAGCAATGAACAAGAAGAATTTGAAATTAAAAACACAATGCCATGTATGATAGAACCTCCAAAATGAAATATTTGTGTATAAGTCTAACAAAACATGTACAAGACCTATTTGAGGGAAACTACAAAACTCTGATGAACTTAACGGATGAACAACTATATAAATGGAGAGATATTCCATGTTCATGGATAGGAAGACTCAATATTATTAACATGTCAATTCTTCCCAAACTGATGTATAGATTCAATGCAATCCCAATTAAAATACCAGGAATTTATTTTATGTATATTGACAAACTAAATCTAAAGTTTATACAGAGAAGGAAAAGACTCAGGATAGTCAACACAATATTGGAGAACAAGGTTGGAGGACTGACAACGAAAAGCGTTGACTTGCAGCTTCCCCCTGAAACTCCCTCAGGTAACTTTGCAGAAAATGTCAGCAGCGAAGAACCTTTCTATGAATGGCTTCTTCTCATGTGGCTTTGCTTTAAGTTTTCTCAAAAATTACAAAAATATCTGAAATATAATAAGGAAGTTAATAGTGAACAAATATATGAATGAGTATTTTGATGATTATTTAACATTTGAACTCATCTACCAAAAATTATATTTTAGAATAAAGTGGTAGACTGGCAGCATAAGATATTCATAGTTGTTTTCATTTTATATTAGCGAGAATCAACTCTATTAAGTCATGGGGAAATTTAAATAATTTAACTATTGCTTATTGTTTTCTACTGAGTGCTCTATATACTAAATATAATTCATCTGATTTTCTGATTAAAGTGACAATTAGCAAAATTGCTTGAACTTCCATTTAGTGTCAAAGCATCAATTTTGATCTAAAGCTTGGATTTGTACCTATTTCTGGTTTGCACATGTAAAATGAGAAATAAACTTAAATAAATAAATTAAGCTACTTTTGCAGCATCTATTGTGTATTTGCTCCACGTATGGCCATTATGCCAGGATGAGGACTAGAAAAATGAATGGAGCATAGACGCCTTCTCTTAATATGCTCATCATTCAATTCTGTCAAGTTATTGTATACTTTAGAACTGCCAGGTTGATAAATTTAATAAGCTAATTATTAGCCTCCAATAAACAAGATAAATTATTTTATTGAATTTAGTACTTCTTTTTCCAGACTATTTTATAGAATTAGATACAGACCAAATAAAAATCTGATCTACCTAGAAACAAATAATTTGAACTATAGAAAATTCCTTCTATATGTTGTGTGTATGCTAAGTGACAGGTGCTATAATGGAGATAGTTCAATGAATAAGTCAAGGAATTACCTTTTATTTATAATGATGGAGTGAAGCGCAATACAGAAAATATGTGACAAACAAGATAATTTTAAGTGAATTGTATTCTGAGGAATTAGCAAATATGTTGTCCCCTCTTCATCCTTTCCTACATGGCTCTTCTAGCCCAGGTTACTAAGCACACCACTCTTAGAGTTTCAGGGACAAATAGTCACAGAAATGTCAAGAAGAAATATAGGTTCAATTCTTAATTTCAGTTTCAAAATGAGAATCTTGTAACTTGTGGCAGAAATAAGAGTTTGAGAAAAATATCTTCTATTTCCAAAAGCTATATTTTCAAAAGCCAAATTCTGAAGGTCCCAGGGCCTACTGTTTATAAAATAAGCCTTAATAGGGGGCAAACTTGTGCCTGGCCTGGTGGCCTAGTGGTTAAGTTCAGCTCCTCTTCAGTGGCCTGGGTTTGGTTCCAGGCACCGACCTACATCATTGAGCAGCAACCGTGCTGTGGCGGTGACCCACAAATAAACTAAATGAAGACTGGTATAGATGTTAGTCCAGGATGAATCTGCCTCAAGCAAAAAGAGAAAGATTGGCAACAGATGTTAGCTCAGGGTGAATCTTCCTCAGCAGAAGAAAAAGGGGCGGGGGGCAAACTACAAGATAATGTAAACTAGTTTCTCTACAATAAGAAAAGTAAAATCAATTGAGAGGATAAAGAAGAAATCCAAAAAAACCCAAGAGTTAAGACAAACTTAAGGAGTTAGGGAGATAAAATTAATTTTCCAGTATCCAGATTTGAGTAGAACATTAAAATTCTCCTGTGTGTTACCTTACAAGCACACTCCCTCTCCCTCCAGAACTATATGCTATTTACCCTCCTCGCTACAAATCCCCAAAAATGTGCATTCAATGATGGGAAGAAAGAGAATGGGAAACATGCACCTTGACTGAGAAAGACTGCAAAATGACTTGGTTTCCCCTTGTCTACATTGAAATTGCCCAGCACAATGATGCTCGAGATAGAAACTAAGTAGCAGTCACTGGACAAAGTTACCTTTCAGGAACAGCTGAGTTTATAGTCTGTGAAATTTGTATTCAGTTAATAAAGAAATGTGATCATTGCTTTCAAAGAAATACACTGGGTAATGGAATGAAGAGAAGTAGAGAGGTCTATGTTAGCTGTGTTGGTTAGGCAGTGGTACGTTAGGATTCTTAGTGGTAAGCAATAGAAGCTGACTTTTACTGGATAAATAGAGAAAGGGTATTGGGTATTGGCTAGCTCAGAATTCTCAGGAGGTTGAAGAACTAGGTTGAGCCCAAGCTTCCAGAACCAAAACAAAACATTATAACAAAATATGACCAAAGAGGTCTAAACAGGAAATTGAGCATGCCAAGCAGTTCTAAGCCAGAAACTAAACTTGACTGCTTCAACTGTAAGCACTGAAGCTCTTCTGTGCAACAGACAATACTGCAGCAACCTGCTCTCTAAAGAAAACAGAGGGGTCGGCCTGATGGTGCAGCAGTTAAGTTTGCACGTTCTGCTTCCTGGTGGCCCCGGGTGCGTCGGTTCGGATCCTGGGTGTGGACATGGCACTGCTTGGCAAAAGCCATGCTGTGGGAGGTGTCCCACGTATAAAGTAGAGGAAGATGGGCACAAATGTTAGCTCAGGGCCAGGCTTCCTCAGTAAAAAGAGGAAGATTGGCAGTAGTTAGCTCAGGGTTAATCTTCCTCAATTAAATAAATAAATAAATAAAACGGATACCTCAGCTACAACTTTTGCTAAATGACCAAACAACAAAATAAAACAACAAATAAGCAAAACTCAAAGAAATGAAAATTAAAAAATTCTAAGCAGCAGCTCTTGTACTCTCATTTGGCTCAACTCTAAACTGAAGAATATTAGTTAGGGTACAAATACTAGCCACTGCAACCAAGAGGTAAGTATAAAAATGACTCAAGGAAGAATGAAGTTTCTCCTAGGGATAAAAATCTGAATGCAAATAGTCTTGGGCTGACATGACAGCTTCATGGTTTCAGGAGACCAAATCCCCTCTATTTTGCACTCTGGTCTTCCCAATATACGGCTCCATCATCTTGCCTACCACTTTAAAGAGGCATAAAAGACAAAAAAGAAAGGTATATTCCTCTCCCTTCAAGGCATTTCTGCTTACATACCAATTGCCAGAACCTAATCGCTTTGCCCTGACTTACCACAAGGGAGCTTCGACAATGTAATCCTCAGATATGCTGTGCCATTTGCCCAGGAAGTTTCTGCTACTGAAAAAGAAGGGGTGAGTAGAGTTGGGGGAAAAAGTATTAGCAATCTCAGGCATCAGAAGTCTTAGATGGGCATGTTTAGTGGGTGGGATTGAGTCACATGAACAGCTGTGACCCATCTTCAAGAGAGCTGAGAAAAATCTGTTTTCTGGTTTCTGTATTGAGGAAATAGACATCACAAGTAGGAAGTTCTTCAAACAGGAAATGTGCTCTGAAGGTGCAGAGCAGCTAGAAAGAATGACAACTATTCACTAGACGGGAGACTCTGAGAAGGTAACATCCGCAGTGAGAATTAGAGGAGCAAATGAAGCAGCTTCGAAGACTTGAGGGAAGATTGTCGTAAGAAGAAAGCATATGAAGAGCAAAAGATGTACGGTAGGAAAAAGGCTTGATATGTTTAAGAAATGGCATATAAATCATGGTTGATTGAGCATCATTTCTAGAGAAAGAGAAAAGTTGGAGAGATAGGCAGGGGCCTTGAGGATAGACTAAGAAATATAAATTTATTCTAAGATAAATTGGAAGCCAGTAAAGATTTTTATAGGAAGTGGCATGATCAGATTTGTTCTTTAAAGCAATCACTCTGATTTGGGGATAGAAAATGGATTACTGAGGGGCAAGAGAAGAAGTGGAGAAATCAGGTGGGAGAGTAATGCATAATCTTGGTGGGACATGATGGTAGATTGGCAAGTGTATTAGTGTATCAATTCTACACAACTAAATAGAGGTCAGAGAAGGTATTTTTAAAGTATAATTCAAGTCCCCTTGTGTTTGTCTTTATATTCTCCACGTTGATGTAAAATACCTTTCGATTCACAATGTTCAGCTCCAATGATTTTATTCTGAGCTCCTAACTGGTTGATAGCCACAGATGAATCCAAAAGGACACAAACAAAAACAAACAACCACAACGCATTCTGAGGGCTTCTACTGTGTCAGATGTTATCACTTAAATTATATCATTTAATCCCGGAATAACATAGTTTGAGATTTCTATGTTCAGTTACGGAGAAGAAGGAAAAAACACTACTTACTCAAAGTCACCCAGTTAGTGTTTGGTTAGCCAGTATTTGAAAGAATTCAAAATCAACTGTCTTCAAGTTCAATATTCTTTCCAGGGAGCAAACATATCTCAAAAAAAGTAACTTTCTGTTTACCTGTGTTGAAAGTATTTTGGAAATTAGCAATTCAATTTCCTCCCTGCATACATTGGCAACAATTTTAGGATGATTAAGATATATAAAATAGATTATCATAATAGCAAAAGTTATGAATGTACTAATAGTTCTTCATTATTAATAATATTAAACCTTTAATGTTAAATCAGTATACAGTATTAAGAACTGTTTTTCTGAATTATAGACCAAAGGGTGTGTGCATGTGTGTGTATAGCAAGAGGGTGAAAGAGAGGGCTCAGAGGACAGAATCTGTTTCTTTTTCCTAAAACAAAACAAAAAAAGAGGCAAAACATATGGGTTAATTCATATCATCTGGTTTATCAGAGTTCCATTATCATAATAAGATAGCATAATTTGTAAAAAAGCGCAAATATTTACATTTTTATACTGTGTTGAACAATAAACCATTTATTCATTTGTGTATCAGTACAACAAATCTTTGTTGATTGTCCTATTCATTACAAAAAAAAATGGGAAAATAAGTCAGCCAAATTCAGGAAAATAAATAATAAGCAAAGAGACAAATTAACAACTAATTAAAATTAAGGATTCCAAAAAGTATAAGTTCTAGGGGAGAAAAAAGCTGAATAATTTATTGCAGAGCAAAATATGTCTCACTGGATATTCTAGATATTGTTGTCTGAAATTCCACTCCATTAGGTGACAATTGATCCAAATCCTAAAATATAAGAGATGCCTCTCAAAGATTTAGGGGAAGAGTGTTTTAAGAACTGGGAAGGTACTATAAGAGCTTCAAGAGAGGGAGTAGGTTGGGCAAGATTAAGAAATAGCAAGAGACTGCAGAGGGCTGGAGCACAGCGAGAGGACTAGAGTAAGAGATGAACTTAAAGAATTAAGAGAATTTAGATCATATAGAAAAAACCATTTGAAATGTATTCTTGCTTAATTAGAAATCCTTTGGCAAGTCTTCAGCAGAGGAGTGACTCATGTGATTTATGTTTTTAAATGCACACTCTGGCTGCTATGTGGAGTGTGGAGGCAAGGCAACAATCTAGGAGGCTACTGGAATAGTCCCAGAGAAAAGATGATGGCCAGAGACTGAGTCAACTTTATATAATATAGGAAAGATTGGGCAAAGAACAGATTTTGGCCTGGAGGGGGTTGTGAGTGAGAGGAAGGTGGGAGGGCAGTTCAAAGGATCTAGATTGAAGCTATTTAGACTGAAAATCTTAATTAAATTATGATTGACTATCATAAATTACTGAAATAATTGTAAATTTTTATGCCATTTTAAAAGCAAATTAGGCACATATGCATGGAACAAATTATATTAACATTTAAGCCACAGTTTCAGTACAAACTATTCACAATACATGAGCATTCACATTTTACTCCTTCCACATGTTACTTGAACTAAATGCACAAAAATGACAAATACATAATCTCCAATAAGACTCTAATCCTTTGCCCTACCATCATGTGAGCCATTAGCCTATTATATCCTTCAGACGGAATTCTCATCAGTGCCAAAAGGCTGGCAGGTATATTCAGCATATCAATTCTACACAACTAAATAGAGGTCAGAGAAGGTATTTTTTAAAATGTAATACAAATCCCCTTGCTTTTGTATTTATATTCTTCACGTTAATGTAAAATATCTTTTGATTCACAATGTTCAGGTCAAATGATTTTATTCTGAGCTCTTAAATTCAGAGTTGAGATTAAACCCAAAAAGACTTGTCCTTTGCTGAAAATTGCATATTTAACGTGATATAAAAAGAGAATTTACTTGGCTATATTGATTTGAAAGGCTTTTGGCTGCACAAATCATGTTTTCTCTCTTTGAGATTACTGTAAAGTAGAATAGCACATAAAAACATTAAGATCACTTTGTTTTTTGAAATATGAAAAACTATTACTTCTACACAAATTTAATGGCAAGTCTAAATCTATCAGGATATTTTGTTAACCCTTCTGATATTTCATGAATGTATTTTTAACTCATAAGATCTAAGTAAATCTATATTTTATTCTGTTTTCTGTTTTTTATACTTGATAAATATTCCTGCTTTTACTTTTTTAAAAAAAATAAAGTCTCAATTGAGTTAAAATTTGAATTAACAAAAACCGACATTTAAGATCCCCAAATTTTCTTCTTATATTTTGACCGTTTGAGGTAGTCTTACCGACATCAGTATAATAAATCCAGTTATAATCTGATATTGGCATATGGGGGAATTTTAAGCAAGCAGTGTAAGATAAATAAAATTTCAAGTTGATTAGAATTTTTCAAGGGGATTATTATAATGGTAGTTATATTTCACTTAGAAATGTACATCTTTAGGTGTAAGATTTTACCAGACTCTTTATTCCTTGTGTCCCCAATATCTTTGGTAACATTCTTTTGCTTATCATTCATGATTATGTTTTACCTTTCAGGAATAGCCTCACCAATCACTTTCTTTATGAAGTCTTTCTTAATTTCTTTAAGTAAATTTGTGTACTTTCTCACTTGCACTTTTATAGTAGCATATAAAATTTCTATTTTAAAACCTCTAGCATTTAGCTACATTTGGGCAATCATGTGGTTTTCTTCCCAACCAGACTCTAAGCTCCTTGAGAAAAAAAAAGCATAGAACTTGTTTATCTCTCTACCTCCAGAAATAAACACCATTTCTGGTAGCTGACCATTGAATGGACAAAAGTCTTATACTTGTGTACCTTAGTTATTGTGACTAAGCATAGAATACATATTAGAATGGTGGAAATTTTTACAATTTCCTAAGAAAAGTGTCAGTAAATGATAGACAAAGAACCTTGAAAACATTTTTGTGTTATTTTACTTTTTATTCTTCCTATTCATAACTTCAACTATACATTAAATGACGGCATCTTTCATTTTTCAGAAATTCAGGAAAAAGGAAACACTCTCTGCTTGTCCATTGTGCTCAGATATTCCCACTGACTATGATCCCGTGGAGAACTGTGACCATCACCGTCAACATCTAATACTACTGCATGTAATGAACACCTGCATATTCAAGGACCTCAAGGAATTTTTGTACATCTTTGCCAATTTAACTGAGATTCTTTTGTGTGGTTGTTTGATTTTGGAGCTGTGATCATCACACCACTGATCAGTTAAAAGAAATAGACTTAGTGCGATATCGAGTGTTATATATGTATAATCTATATTAGGCACAAAACCCAAGCTATTAAATTATTTAGATCATTAAAATATTTAGTTCTTTCACACATTGTTCTTCATTCTGAAAATGCAACTTACTTAAATGCTACTGTTTGAATTTGATTAGAAATGTTTGTCATGTCCTTAGGAATCACAGGCATTCTGTAGCTGAGGGCATCTTATTTACTAAATTAAACCTCATAGGTGTTGGGAAGACTCAATAGCATTATAGTTACTATGATCGCATTAAAAGAACAGCTGTGGGAAGCACTGGAACTTTCAGAGAAGGTGGCCATTTGTAGTATACTGGCTGCCTCTTTTACTTTGTTCTATTTTTAAAATTTCCTCTCCCTTTTATCTTCCTAACAACAGAATATTTTGGTGTTACGATTAACTGAAATATAGACTTCAAAAATTAATTTTATAAGCTGCAACATGATAATGTGTTAGTGAATTATTTTGATACAGTTTAAATTATTACTGTAAAACAATCTTCACCAGGTATTCGTGTTCTATATTTATAGAAAGAGGTTTCCTTTTAAGAGGAAATATTTGGATTAATAGGTTTATCAATAGCTTGCTGCAGATTTAAGACTCTCATTAATGAAAAGCTTCATTAGTTTTATTATTAATAATTAATATTTCCTAAGAACTTTTTCCAACATCTCTTCTAAGTGCTTTTACATATATCATTTTATGTAGTCCCATTAAACAAGTAAGCAAACACCTATGAGCTGGGTTCTACTATTATCCTAATTTTACACATAGAGACATGGAAGCATAGAGAGGTTCAGTTTTTCTCCAACGTTACAGAGGTACCATACGGCACAGCTAGGACTTTACACCAGGCAGTTTGACTTCAGAGACAACACTCTTAGCGACTATATTGGAACACCGATGTCATGAACAGCACATTGCTTTTAAGTGGACTTCCATATAAATTTGAGAAATTGTGTCATATTTTTAAAGAATTATAAAAGGGACGATCAAACATTAATCCATTACTCAACTTTTTGACTGTAAAATATTTTTCAAAATTATATAATGTATTCCAGGTTTCCGAGTATCATAGATTTATACATCCAGAGCAATCCGTTTCTGCTTTTCAGCTGGAAAGTTTCCTCTGTGAACCTTGTCTCTCTCAAATCATCCAAAAGCAGCAAACATCTACAGCACCATCATCTTTAACAACGCAACAGACCACATTTGAACAACATTATCTGAAAAAGGGCACCAAGTGCAGCCAATTCAGGTCAACAGGGAAGAGTACTCTGCTGTCTCAGGTTGACATGATAGGGAGTACATGTGTCAAAGTGGTGGGTATGCACAGCGGGTGTGTCATAGGTCCCCACGACTGTCCTCAGGATGAATGATTCACTAGAAGCACTCCATAACTCAAAAAAGCTGTCATACTCACAGTAACAGTTTTTTACAGTCAAAGGATACAGATTAAAATTAGCAAATGTTGAAGACACACAGGATAGAGTGAAGGGCAGAACAGGTACAAGCTTCCGTGCATCCTCTCCCATTGGAGGCATATAGACCATACTTAATTCTTCCAAAAATGGTGTGTAATGACTACGTTGCCAACCAAGGAAGCTAACTGGAGCCTTGACATCCAGATTTTTTATTGAGATTTGATCACATAATCTTGTAGTGCCTACGTAACTGACTTCAGTTACTCAGTCTCCAGGCTCCAGCCCCTCCAGATATCAAAAGGACACAGTGTGGCCCAAGGTTCCTGTCATAAATCACATTGGTATCATAAACTACCTGGAATGGTCCAAGGCCACAGGTATGCAGAGACACTTTTATGAGGTAAGATATTGTAAGTTCTTAGAAGTTATCTGCCAGGAGTGGGCCAAGGACCAATCATTTCTTTGTAATGAAATTGAACAGTTCTAGCTTTCTGAGTTAATACTTGACTGCACAGCATGCAAAATCAATAATCTTTATTTTGGGACAAATTGATTACTTATTTGGAGATGATAGGAAGCACTTCGATACCTATCTTTTGCTGTAATAAAGGGCAAAGGAGGCTCGACTAAGTTAAGACAAATCAAGCAAATATAGTCACAGAAAATTCAGGCTCTGAATGTTTTGGAGTAGAGGAGATGCTCTGCATGAAAAGCAGTCAAATATTGATGTCTGACAGCTTGAGAGAAGTGTATGAGGTGACCTACGCACACGAACACACACAGATTCATGAAAACACAAATCTGTCTGATATAATATTTTTCTGTGTGCCATAGTAAGGTAATATACAGTTAGAACAGAGGTACACACCTGGGATATATTATTGATAAGAATTTTCCATAGAAACCGGCATAAAACTCAATCTTGCAACTATTTAAGATGTCTTTTCTTATTTACTTCTCTGAGCATGAAAGGTTTAAACAGATTTCCATTTATTTAAAGTAAACAAATGAATGAACAAAAAGCAGCATAACCACACAGCAATATTGAGAAAGTGTACGTGGGGGGCCCTGAGCAACCATGAAATTACATAAAAACAAACAAAACACATAGATGCATGCACACGTTCACATGTACACACACACGTACACACGCACGCATGCACAAAAGGTTACGGCAGAGAGGAATTTAAAAGTATAAACAAATATTATTATAGAAAATTAAATATAACACAAAGGTGTCCTCTATGTTAACAAACTTCAGAAGAAGAAAGTTCTAGAATGAAATAGTAACTCAAGAAAAGGAGATAATAACTGAGCAGGTACAGACCAAAAAATGGCACAGAACTTAAGGCCAGAGAAAGTAAGGTCACACTGAATGAATATAAAAGAAAAACAGGCATAGATTTAACAAAGTATTGTTACATATAGGACAGATAGGGGAAAAATGAGCATATTTTTAAAAAGGAGATAACGTTTATGAAAAAATTAGAAAGAAATCAATAGGTACTGAAGAACGAACATGATCTAAAATAGGAATATTTAACATCTCGCCAAAAAGAGAACAAATGAAACAAAGAAGTCAAACATGTAATTCAATATGGTATACCTCAAATGGAGAAAACCAAATCTTTAGATTATAAATTAAAAAAAAAAAAAAAAAAAGATAAGGTTCAACCAATACTGACGTACTGCCCAGGCAGTTAGTTGACTTGAAAGATAAAGAACCCCAAAGGCATTCAATCAATCTTCAGGTCAACTACACAAGGGATAAACTAGGCTTAGTTCTGACTTCCCCATGGTACCCTTCTCCACAAGAGAACAACTGGGACAAATATCTACAGGAATTTCAGGAAACAAAACATGACTAAAATGTTAAAACTTACCTAAATTTCTATCCAAGGATAAGGGCTATGAGTAGATATTTTCAAAGAATATCAGATGCCAAATTCATACATTTTTTTATAAGAAATAAATGATGTCTCAGTAATATGAAGTAATCAGGTAAGATTCCACAAACGCAAAACCTTCCTGATATTTGTAGCAACACTGTACATAAGTAGCAGTTGGAACTCCATTTTCATGAATACGAATTTAAAGGTATAATCACAAAAATGCACCAATAATTTTAAAAGATTATTAAGATTCAAGAAACTAACATACATTGGTATTATAATTTATTGTCCAAATGACATTTTGAGAATGGGTTAACAATTAAGTATTAATCCAGATTTTCCAGGGTTGTGGGTCAGCCCACCCATAAACCATGTTAAATATTTTGCATTCACCATCACAATAACTTTAGGAATATGTTATTATTATCCCCATTAGATAAATGAGAATACAAAGCCCTAGATGTGAATGATTCAGACAAAGTCTGAGTCAGGGGTGAAGCAAGAACTCCAATCCAGTACTAACTGTGATTCTAGGATTTGTACGCTTCAAGATAATCTTCTGTACATCAACAATTCATTCAGGATAATGGAGTTTTTAAAAAATCATAGTGATGACATACTTTTCTTGTTTATTTTTAATTTCGCTGAAAGCCATAGATAGAACTGTGTGTAAAGAAATGGCGTGTTTTTTTCTGAAAAGCAGGGAAGTAAAGTGAAGTAAATGTGCATGCAAGTATCAGAATTGTTCAGGTAGGTGTAGTTATGCGGTGGATTATCAGAGGGGAAAGTTAATAGGAAAAGTTCCATGCAATATCAGCTATTTCAGTCTGTCATATGAAATAGCTTAGGGGAAAGCCTATTACAACACAAGGTTCTCATTTGATTTGGTGACTATTTGTTTTATCATTTAAGCTTGAACAAGTCAAACCCCTGGTCGCTCCTTGAGTGGGGAGTGCTGCTCTATTTATTTAGCAGGATTGGGTTTGTTTTTGTTTTTGTTTTTCCCTGTTTAATGGAACTCTCAAGGCCTACCCTATAAGTGAAAAAAAATAAAACTTTAAGTTCAATTTGGTTAAGAGGGGAAGAGTCGATTCTTCATGACTGAAATTGAGATTTAAAATTGGTCAGAAATTACTGGCCTTTTTTTTCTGTTTCAGGGGATATAGTCAAGACTTCTTGCTTTTTGAGTGTTTTGTTCATTTTGAGCATGTCCTTCAATCTCTGCAGCCTTTTTCTGTTATTATCAGATCGACATCTGAGCTTGTAATGCAGTGGCTATAGAAACAAGACAAATAAGTATTCTAAACAGCAATATCCACCAACATCACCAGATCTACAAAGTGTCTTATAAAAGAATAGATGGCATCAACTTTATTTCTCGTTCAGATTATTCACAGAGCTGGTTATCAGTTTGGGAATTATTGTACAGTAACCTTTCTAGACAAAAAACATTCCCGTCATAAAATCAGAAGGGAACCAAAGAAGATTTCAAAGAGCTTCAAAACTGAGAGGGTTGGATGGGTGGGACAGGAAAAAGCCAGTATTAAAGGTCTGCCTCGCATTGAAATATTTTTATCTCAAATCTATCTCTTTGGACTTACAATGGTATACCAAGTTCACATCTCCGCACAGACAGACTCTCTGCTCCAAACAAACAGCAATAATAGATAAAATATAAATAGAGATAAGAAAAAATACACAAATGTTCTCAAAAAGGAAACATTTCTGAATACTAGAAAGGTTATAGAAACACAAAGCAGCGAGTTTTGCTTACTGTGGGCCTGCTGAGCTCCTAGTTCAGAGAGAAAATGGTGAACAAGAGTTCAAATGCAGCATATTAATAGGGACTAAATTTTCTTTAAGTTATACCGGGCTCCAAAACGCACTCCTTGAATCCAATAGTTAGCATTTATGAGGAAGCTGAAGTAAGTACATCACTGACAACCTGCTCCTGGAACCAGAGGTTTTTGGGAACTGTGAGTGAAGAGGCAGAAGCAAATGGAGAGGCAGCCTGTCAAAGTGTCCTTTCCGTTGAACTACATCTATGATTCCCTCAATGTCATCGGGGGTAAGAGCTCAACAAAAACATAGAATCTAAGCATTGTATGGTTTTGGGAATCTAAGAGAAGGTATCTAAAACATAAGAAAACTGCCGCAGCGAGAGAGAGAGAAAGGAAAAGATACCAAAAAAAAAAAAAAATTACCCACTCAAATTTGTGCTGCTTACAAAAACTAGAGAACATATGGAAAAATAAGAAAGCTAATGTCAAGAAAGATAACCCACAAAGGAAAAATCAGAACTAGTATTCATTTGAATGAAGCTATCTTTGTGAATCTAACAATGGCTTTGAAAAGAGCATGTTTAGGATGCTCAAAGAGATTAATGTACAGATTAGGTTATGAGAGAGAATGCATTCTACATCTCGGTGATCTTAGCCTCCTGCAAGTGTGTCTTCCCACATTTTAGAAGTAGAAACATTTTAAATATTACCTAGATTCTTTGTGACTAGAGTTGCAGAGGGAAAATGGGTTTTGTTGATCAGATGCCTTTGCACAGACATGAGTCAGGACTGAGTTGAGTTGGAAAGGCAGTGCCAGAAGTGTGCATTTTGATAGTGTGGATTGCAGCAGGAACAGTGTGGCTCTGGACTATCAGCTCCGTGGTGACTGCCTTGGCCTTTAGTACCAAACAAGGTGTTTATTCCTGGAGCCAAATTTCGTTCTATTTCTTGATCCTGCATTGTGGCTGAGCTGACAGGCTCCTAGTGCCAACACTTGGGAATCTGCCTTCCTGATTCCTGAGTGTCGTCACGGTTGTTAATTCTCTCTGTGGTTCACTTCCTTCCATCATTCTGCTTCTAAAGTTTATATAGAAACAACCAGCCAAACACACAGATACACCAAAACAAGTAATAATAGCAAAGCAAAGTTTTGAAGAATAAAAGAAAAAGAGGAGGGGCTGGCTCCGTGGCCGAGTGGTTTAGTCCCCGCGCTCCGCTGCCGGTGGCCCAGTGTTTCGTTGGTTCGAATCCTGGGTGCGGACATGGCACTGCTCATCAAACCACGCTGAGGCAGCATCCCACATACCACAACTAGAGGGACCCACAACGAAGAATATACAACTATGTACTGGGGGGCTTTGGGGAGAAAAAGGAAAAAATAAAATCTTTAATAAAAAAAAGAAAAAAGAGGAAATAATTACTTCTACAATTATAAAAAGTGCCCCAAAACTAAGTATTAAAAGGTGTGGAACTGGTGCATAAATATATATATAGACACCAAGGGCACAAAAGGTAAGGATGGAAATAAACCCAAATAAATTTAGGGATTTTCACATATGTTGGCTTCTCAAAACAGTGGGAGTAATTATGCACTGTTTAACGCATAAGGAATAACTATATATTACTTGTTTGGGAAAAAAAAGACAATGGATAATTCCTCATTCCACCCGCTAGGATAAACTGCAAAACATTATCAAATTATTTGTGCAAAATGAAGCAATAGAGGTAATAGAAGAAACCATGAGCGAATTTCCTTAAAACTGGGAGAAGAGAAAAGCATTCTAATTATGAATTTTAAAAAAAGAAGCAATAAAAGAAAACTGTGATAAATTTGACTGTGTAAAAATAACATAACGAGAAAAATAATTCTGACTGCAAAATATATCTTACACCAATCTCTAAAAAAACACAAACTGACAAAAATATTTGCAATATATAACATAAACATGTGGATAATCTCCTTTTTCACATAAAGAGATCCCTAAACTGAGAAGAAAGCAATAAACATATTTTTTTAAAGGCAAACCACATGGAAACAGGGTTCACAGAAAGATAAAATAAATATGACTCAAGGAAAGACACAAAACTTCTTTCAATAGTTTTACATTGAGGTATACTTTCTCACTCCACTAGATAATGAAAATATAAACTTTTGTCAAAATACTATGATGGTAAAGCCATGGGAGCATTCTCATTCATCACAGGGGAAATACAAAAATGGTACAAAGAAGGGTGATATATACTCATGGTACAGAGGTCTTTACACTTTGACCCAGTAATCACATTCATGAGACAGATCCTACATATACTCCTGCTCATGCTTAAAATGTCACAGTAAAAAAAAATAAATAAACAAGAATTTTCACATTTTTCCTATAGCAAAAGATTGGAAATAATCCATATTAGCATCAAATACACTGTGGTTATCTGCACAGTAGAATACCATGCAGCTCTATTAAAAAAAAAAAGAGGAATATCTCTGTATATGGATAATATATCATAAGAATATATTAAGTGAAAAAAGTAAGGTGTAAAATAGTGGATATCTAATATTACCTTCTGGGTAAAAAAGAGGCAAATAGGAAATTTTCAAAAATCTGTATAAATAAATGCTGGGAAAATATGCACAAAAAGAATAAAAACGACACAGACAGCGCAAGGGGTTGGGGTCGAGCTTGTTAAAGTAGAAGCAAGATTTTTCTGTGTATACAGTTTATATAACTTTACATTTTAAAACATATAAATGCACTCATCAAAAAATCAGATCTAGTTTAGTTAAAAAGAAAATACCAGATTATATATACATTTTTCAGATATACAAAGATATGTGTATTTTCCAGGTATACAAGGGGTATTTTTTGAATGCACTGCAAATAAATCCCATAGGACATCTCAAAAAAAAAAAAAAATCCAAAACTGGTAATAAATTACAAATTAATATTAACTTAAAGTAGTTCAAAACATTTAGTTTTGAAATATACATCCCAATTCTAAGTAACACATGAACAGCACAAGAAAAATGACAAAATATTTGGAAACAAATGAAAATAAAAACATATGGAATAGAGGCCGGCCCGGTGACTCAGCGGTTAAGTTTGCACGTTCCACTTTTCTACAGCCACGGGGTTCGACGGTTTGGATCCCAGGTGCGGACATGGCACTGCTTCGCACTCCATGCTGTGGCAGGCGTCCCACGTATAAAGCAGAGGAAGACGGGCATGGATATTAGCTCAGGGCCAGGCTTCCTCAGCAAAAAGAGGAGGATTGGCAGCAGTTAGCTCAGGGCTAATCTTCCTTAAAAAAAAAAAAAAAAAAAATATATATATATATATATATATATATATGGAATAAATATAGCAGTGAACTTGCAGATAAATTTATGTCCCTAAAATCGTACTGTTGTATGTAAGTGCATAAGTTCAAAAAAGAACATCAAAGGAACACTGACTACAGTAAAAGCAAGAATATAACAATGAAAGACCATAAATTAACTTAATAGAAAACAAAATCCAACTATTAATAGAGTCAATAAACAAATATCTAGTTCCTTTAAAAAGGTAAAATAGCAACTTGACTTCAACAACTACTGATATAGGACCAGAGAGAGAAAGGTGGGAGGGAATGGAAGAGAAATCAGCAGCAGAATTGCAGAAGAATAGAAAGCTTTAATATCTGCAGTAAGGGTATATTTATTTCTAAAAAATAAAGGAATTAACTACACAGTATGATTTGATAGAATTAGCAGTTGGTAAATGTGTGTTTCTGTGATATTGTTTTTTCTGTTTTCAATAATTCATAATAAAAAACTAAAAGCAGAATAAAAAATTATCCAAAAATTTCCCTAAAGATATTCTAGCTCCCAGAATTCTGATGTAGGATGGGCAGTAACCGTGATGGGCACAATGGGAGCACACCTCACTACGGCTCCTTCTTAAGACACTGACCAACCTGTTTCATTTCTAGCTCTTATAAAAAATATAATTAAATGAAAAAAATAATGTCAAACTTTTTTTGATTAGGTGTTCTTTTCTTAGGAAATCCGCCTTTCTAAACAAATATAGCCCTGATTCAATACATATTACTATCAGTAGTTGCATTACTAAATATTAGAGAAAATTAATCATTTCCCATTGTTAAATCATCACAACTACTTCTCTTTTAGTGATAAAATTTGCTGCATAATATAATCTATTTAAGTGTTTTTCTTATAGTCTGTATCATGTACACAATTTGTAATTATTATAGTAAATATTAAAAGTGTAGATGAGCTAGTGACAGAAACTAAAAGTGACTATCTTCTCAACAGAGGAGACTTACTATGATATGACTATGACAATGATTATTAATTAGTTTTTAATACAAAACACAATTATGTACATCACACATAATGTTTAACACAAATATGGTCACTGTGCATCAATTGCTTTCATTCCCTTAAGAATATTTAGTAAACATATTTCTACTGACAATAAATACACCACTAAAGCATCCTTTTTAATAGCCAGAGAATATTCATAATTTACTTAATAGCCCATATTTGAACACTTTGGTTGATGCTGACTTTCAACATTGTATTAAATTTTCTAATGAATGTTTGTCAACTTACATTTTAATGTACATATTCTATGTAATTAAGTTAAAGGCATGTTATAAATTTCACTTACATACTTTAAGTCAACAAAATTTGCACCTAATTACATTATAATTTCACAGAATGCACAGACAGAAATCATGTCAAAATTTTTGTAACTCTACTTACAAGTTCTGGAATAACAGTTATTTCTGACAGGAGTTTGCATTTAAAATGTTTTCATCATATGTGCTGTGTAATCTATAAGAAAGTCACTATAAAATTATTAAACTCTATTTTAATAAGATTAATATGACTATTAAAACTTCTCTTGAAAATTAACTTGTTATAACTATAGCTCTGTAGAACTAAATTTTATTTTATGTTTATTTACTTACTTGACTGGATGGTGCTATTAAAAACATAAATATTGCCAGAAGTCTTATGAGTCATCCCATAAAAATTCATTGCTTTTTACTGACAAAATATCTCAAAACACTGCAAAATTAATGATCCCAAAGAATAACATTCATAATTTTACTTTCATCTAAAGAAAATCTTAAAGAATTCAAAGAAATAAGAGCCATGATAACTATACTACCTACTCAAATGCCCAGGCCAATGTGACAACTTTAATAAATATTAAAAAATTATTACACAATTGTAATTTAATTTGTAACAACTATTACCCTTCTCTTAATTTTATTAATTGTTTATTAGATTCTATGACATATTGGGAAAAACATATTTTGAAGTCTGAAGTGCATCCACTGCTGTCTTAAATTCTCTATCACTTGCTCTCTGCCCATGTTTAGCCAACCTCATCTCCTTGAGCCTTGGTTTTTCCAATTATAAAAACGTGAAAACAATAGTATGTAACTCATAGGTTGTTGTGATAATTAAATGGAAAAATGTGAAAGTAACCAGCACAATATCTGATAGTCAATAAATGTGAAATTTTTCTTACAGTTTTAAATATTCATTCATATTTTATAATTGCTTGCAAAAGGGTTTTTTTTTTCTTTTTGAAGAAGATCAGCCCTGAGCTAACATCTGCTGCCAATCCTCCTCTTTTTGCTGAGGAAGACTGGCCCTGAGCTAACATTCATGCCCATCTTCCTCTACTTTGTGTATGGGATGCCTACCACAGCATGGCTTGACAAGTGGTGTTAGGTCTGCATGCGGGATCTGAACTGGTGAATCCAGGCCACTGAAGCAGAACATGCGAACTTAATCGCTGTGCCACCAGACCAGCCCCCAAAAAGGGTTTTTGAAAGCAGTTCTCCTACCTTATTAAGACAGTATATTTAACATTGTACCAACATTTGAGTATAATAATAAATTGAGATCCATGATTGATTCATTTCCCAATCCCAATACCCACTGAAATAAAAAAAAAAAATTCAAAAACTATTACCGTGGCTATGTATTCGAACAGTTCCACAAAGATTCCAAAGTCAGTGTGGCAGGAGGAAGGCAAACCAGGCAAGAGTGCTAGGACAGAGGATCAGACAGAAGGAGAGAAGTAAGTGAATTAGAACTTTATGCAGCATCCTAAGGATTTTGGATTCAAAGAATGTCATTGGAAGTCATTTAAGCAGGTGAATCCTATGATTCAGTTTATGTTATTTTAGAAAATAACTCCAGTTGCTGCTTGTAAAATGGATTCTAGAGAGGCAACAGTAGTGGCCTAGCCATGAGAAGCTGCATCAAAGCAAAACATAAATCTAGATTTAGTGAAGGAGAGACTATTCAAAAGGATTACTACAGGAGAAGGGGATGGGATGATTGCAATAGGGAGGATACTCTGACTGTGATGTCTAAAGGGCCTCAAATGTCAGGCAGAAAGCAGATTTTATTTAACAGAGAAGAGTAAACAAGGCTGGAGAGAACTATGTGTGGGAAGGAGGACGGAGCGTGGGGAAGTGGGGTGAAAGGCTGTGGTGGTGTGACTGGACAGCAGAGCATAGAATGTTTTGTCCTGATGTCAGTCTATTCTCTACAGAGGCCAATAAGAAGGAATTATAAGGACAGTTGCTATGGCTCAGGCTGATGGTGGGTCAAAGTTTAGGAGTTTGGGGAAAGAAAGCAACTTAATTCAAGTTTGACCAATTCAGTTTAAGGGGAATTTTATTCCATTTGGTGCGTGTGGGCAAATAGTTCTGCTAATCATTTACGTGGCAAAAGAGTGGGAATTTGGACAGTGTCTGTGTCTGGCCTTGTCAGAAGTAAACAAAAAAGCATCCACGAGTTCAATGTAAGTCACATGAGGAAGGATGGTTCTTTGCCTCAGCTGTTTCACAGAACACAAAAAGGTGAGGGGATTTCTTGACCTTTCCTGTTTCCCAAATCATAGAGTTTCAATTCACTAAAGTTCAACATTGTCAGGTGGACAAGGTGAAAGTGGCAGAGCTTAATAAACTTATATGTTAAACACATTTTTTAAGAATGTAGGGGGCCGGCCCCGTGGCCAAGTGGTTAAGTTCGCGTGCTCTGCTTTGGCAGGCCAGGGTTTCGCCGGTTCAGATCCTGGGTGCAGACATGGCACCACTCATTAAGCTGTGCTGAGGTGGCATCCCACATGCCACAACCAGAGGCACACACAACTAGAATATACAGCTATGTACCGGGGGGCTTTGGGGAGAAGAAGAAGAAGAAGAACAAAGGAAGATTGGCAACAGATGTTAGCTCAGGTATAATATTTCAACAATTATGCTAGACACTTTCAGTCTGTTTGGAGAACACAGAGCATAGACAGACAACAATATATAATATAAGAAATAGTCCGATGATGAAAAAATAAAGTGGGGTATAGGAAAATGGGTGAGGAATTCTATTTGAGATAGATTAGTCAAAGAAACCCCATGCAATAAGGTGAGATGTGAAAAAGCAGAGATGTGAGTGTCTAGAGGGAATAAAACCATAAGGATATCTGGAGAAGATTGTTTCAGGCAAAAGCAACAGCAAGTACCACGGCTGTGAGGCAGTAGCACACACTTCAGTTTAAGATGGTGGAGCTGAGTGACTGAAAGGAAGAATAATGGGGATATATCCAGGGTACGGATTATGCAAGATCTTGTAGATCTTGGTAAAGATTTGAATTTTATTCTAAATGAGAAGGGAAATAGCTGGAGAAATTAAGCAGAAGAGTGACATCGACTGACTTGTTTAAGAATTACTGTGGCTGCTGTTGGAAAGAAGACAAAGATAGAAACAAGGAGACAAGAGAAGAAGTCTTTGGATTAGTGTAGGAAACAGGTGACGGTAGCTTGAGCTACAATGGTAGCAGTGACTGTAAAGAGAAGTGGTAAGAAGCAGTCGATTGTAAGCTATGACTCAAAGTTAACATATGGTGGTAAATGATGGTAATGTCGAGAGTTAAATAAAGAGTAGAATCAAGAATGACTCAGATTTATTATTTTAACACTTGGGTGGATATAAAACCAGGAGTGGAAAGTATTGGTGATAGTGTGGGAATTCAGAATTTTGTTTTGGGTATATTATATTTGAGATGCTAGATGGTTATTAAACTGCCAAGAGAAAAGTCATCCAAAGTATATCAGCCTTTCAAATGATGCATTTCTGTTGCTAAGTATGAAGATACTTAATAGATACATATAATATAACATCCTGGCACTTAGTTAAAATGTCTAGGAAAATAGCTACAAATTTGGATTCATTGGTATATAGATAATATTTGTATTCATGAGACTGAATGAGATCACTGAATGGGAGAAACTAGACCAAGAAAAAAGGTTTCAGGTCTAAGCCGAACATTTGGCTGATGATGATGCTATGATGATGATGATGATGACGATTATAATAATATTAGAAATAATATTTATAATGCAATAGGATAGAGTTCTCTGATTTTTTCTCCCCTTTCTCCCTCATGCAGATTATCATACTTTCATCAAAATTATACATTCAAAGAAGAGCAAGATTATCAAGAGAAATGCTTCTTTTTTTGTATAGATATTTCACTATAAAGCATCTGAAAAAAACCCTAGGAAGAGTCCGCAGCTGTTACGCTGTTGTAACGGGAATAGATTCAGAGGAAGACTTTATGTGGACTGAGAGGTGCCTGCCTGATGGGAAGAGTCGTGTGTGTGTGCGTGCACATGTGGGAGTTATTTGGCACCATTTTTTAAACTACTTAATTTTTTGTTTTCTCACTAAGAATTTACTGTATTTGCATGCCCTTCCAGAAATAGCAGTCAGTGCATAATATAAAAGTAATAATAATAATAATAATACCGATAATAATAATAACAGTTAACATTTATTGAGTTCTGAATGATGCTGAGCTGTTTGCTAAAAGCTTTAAGTGAATAAGCACATTTAATCTTCATAAAAAAAACTTAGCTACAATTATTTTTCCATTTTTCAGCTGAAGAAAGTGAGATAGAAAGTGACAGAGACCAATTTGATTCCATAATTTTGTTCCCTGCTTTCATTATCTGTCAAAATGAAGAAAATAGTACTCTTCTTAAATGCAGCAAAATTGGGAGGTAGGAAAAGGGAATAGCAAAATCCTACACTTATTGCTCTCAAGATTACACCAGAGGCTGTGGTTGATTCTAAAGACAGTGTTGACTCTCCACATTTATTGCATGCTTGCTATGAGCCAGGCAGTGTACCAAGTGCTGTGCAAGCATTAACTCCTTTAATCCTCATAATTACTTCATCAAGAAAATCAGGTCTTGAAAACATAATAAATTATCCAAGATTATGTAATTTGTGAGTGGTAGGGTGGGGAATGTAGAAGTACCTGCACTTTTAACCACTACCTCATATGGCAGATTAAGTATGGTTTTTTGTTGTTATTGTTGTTGCTTTTGGTGAGGAAGATTGGCCCTGAGCTAACGTCTGTTGCCAATCTTCTTTTTTTTTCTTTTCTTCTTCTCCCCAAAGCCCCGGTACATAGTTGTATATCCTAGTTGTAGACCATTCTAATTCCTCTATGGGTGATGTCACCACAGCGTGGCTTGATGACCTGCATGTGGGTCCGTTCCCAGGATCCGAAGCGGTGATCCCTGGGCCACCGAAGTGGAGCGTGTGAACTTAACTACTACACCACAGTGCCGGGACTAGTATATTTTTTATAAGTAAGATAACTGAAGTACAGAGATGCTAAGCAACTTGATCAAGACCAAACAGTGGTCTCACGCATGTGTCTCCACTGCCTTACAGGGACTGCAGTGGATTGAAGTCTCCAGATGCAAAAGAACATTAAATATCGTCAGTTCTCTCATTGACTCTTCCGTATCAGCAGATAGAGCACAACTAAACAGATGGGTCTTACACTCTACTGGATAGTCCTGAAATATCAAAATTTGTGGAAAATCAGTTGTACAGTGAAAGTTTCTCTCTAAAACATTGAACTTCCTACAGAAGATCTTTGGCAAGAACAGCAGTTGGAATATAAAATAGCAATTGTTTCAGCTCCTGTGTTATCTGTAAGGGATCATCTCTACCTAATTAAAATCTACATTTCATCAAAATTCTTTGAAACTTTTTTCATTGGACAAGGCCATTTATGATATTCCATGATTTTTTTTTTAACAAAGATACTGCAAAAGAGGAGAAGAGATCAGAAAATGTGTGTCATCAGACATCACATCATCTGTCAGTTGTCAGTTGCCTAGGGCAACGGACAAGCTGTTATCCTGCTTCTGATTTCAGTTTATTTTATTTAACTTGACTTGTTTTCTGAGGTCAATAATTAAGTTATGTGTTGTGATTAAATAAAAATATCATTATTTTATGTGCTAGGAGCAAGGTAGAGGATGATTTGAGCAATGGATCATTTGACTTACAATTGATTTGCCACTTGAATATCGGTATTTCTTACGTAGAAAATTGGAAGTGAATTCCAAAAATAATCTATGCTTGAGTGGCTGTGATCTTAAATTTCTAGGGTGACCTGCTTTAATCAATGTTGTGCTGCTGAACTGAGATCGTTTCTAGTACACTGCAATGTGTAATGCCCACCCACAATTACTGATTAAATAGGATTTGAAGTCAGTAAAGTGTTACAATAAAAACAATCAGTTTGTTACTGTTTGCTAATAAGAGGCTTGAATTCAACTTTTTTTTTTTTTTTTAGGGGTGCAGGTATCTTATGCATTCGTGTTTTCATGTTCTTTGGATAAACACCCAGCAGTGGAATAGCTGGATCATATGGTAGATCTATTCTTAATTTTCTGAGGCAACTCCATACTGTTTTCCACAGCGGTTGTACCAGTTTGCACTCCCACCAGCAATGTATCAGGGTTCCCTTCTCTCCACATCCTCTCCAACACTTATTGTTTCCTGTCTTGTTAATTATAGCCATTCTGACGGGAGTGAGGCGATATCTCATTGTAGTTTTGATTTCCATTTCCCTGATAGTTAATGATGTTGAACATTTTTTCTTGTGCCTGTTGAGCATCTGTATATCTTCTTCGGAAAAGCATTTCTTCAGGTCCTTTGACCATTTTTTAATTGGATTGTTAGTTTTTTTGTTGTTGAGATGTTTGCATCCTTTGTATGTTTTGGATATTAACCCCTTATAGGATATAGGATATACGATTGGCAAATATCTTCTCCCACTTGTTAGGCTGTCTTTTCGTCTTGTTGATGCTTTCCTTCTCTGTGCAGAAGCTTTTTAGTTGATGTAGTCCCATTTGTTTATTGTTTCTATTGTTTGCCTTGCCTGGTCAGACACGGTACTTGAAAATATTCTGCTAAGACCAATGTTGAAGAGAGTACTGCCTATGTTTTCTTCTAAAAGTTTAATGGTTCCAGGGCTTACATTCAAGTCTTTAATCCATTTTGGGTTAATTTTTGTGTATGGCGTATGATAATGGCATACTTTCATTATTTTGTATGTGGCTGTCCAGTTTTCCCAACATCATTTGTTGAAGAGACTTTCCTTTCTCCATCATATTTTCTTGGCTCCCTTGTTGAAAATTAGCTGTCCATAGATGTGTGGGTTTATCTGTGGGCTCTGGATTCTGTTTCATTGATCTGTGTGTCTGTATCAGGTAGTCTGATAGCTCCTGCTTTCTTCTTTTTTCTCACAATTCCTTCAGTTATTCAGGGTCTTTTATCGTTCCACGTAAATTTTAGGATTCTTTTTTCTATTTCTGTGAAAAATGTTGTTGGAACTTTGATAGGGGTTGCATTGAATCTGTAGATTGCTTTAGGAAGTATGGACAATTTAACTATGTTAATTCTTCCAATCCAAGAGCATTGAATATCTTTCCATTTCTTTGTGTCATCTTCAATTTCTTTCAACAATACTTTATTGTTTTCAGTGTACAGATCTTTCTCCTCTTTGGTTAAGTTATTCCATGATATTTTATTCTTTTGTTGCAGTTGTAAATGGGATTGTATTCTTCTCTTTCTGCTCCTTCATTGTTAGTGTATATAAATGCAACTGATTTTTGTATGTTGATTTTATATCCTGCAACTTGACCATATTCATTTATTATTTCTAAAATTGTTTTAGTGGATTCTTTAGGGTTTTCTACATATGAAACCATGTCATCTGCAAATAGTGATGGTTTCACTTCTTCCTTTCCATTTGGATTCCTTTCATTTCTTTTTCTTGCCTGATTGCTCTGGCTAAGACTTCCAGTACTGTCTTAAATAAGAGTGGTGAAAGTAGGCATCTTCATCTGGTTCCTGTGCTCAGAGGTATAGCTTTCAGTTTTTCTCCATTGAGATTGATATTAGCTGAGGGTTTGTCATATATGGCCTTTATTATGTTGAGGTACTTTCCTTCTTACCCATTTTATTCAGAGTTTTTATCAGAAATGGATGCTTTTTCTTTTCAAATGCTTGCTCTGCATCTATTGGGATGATCATGTGATTTTTATTCTTTCTTTTGTTAATGTGATGTATCATATTGATTGATTTGTGGATGTTGAACCATCCCTGAATCCCCAGAATAAATCCCGCTTGATCATGGTGTATTATCTTTTTAATGTGTTCTTGTATTCAATTTGCTAGTATTTTGTTGAGGCATTTTGCATCAATGGTCATCAGTGATATTGGCCTGCAATTTTCTTTTTTTGTGATGCCTTTGTTGGTTTTGGTATGAGGGTAATGTTGAATTTGTAGAATAAGTTAGAAAGCTTCTCTTTCTCTTCAATTTTTTGGAAGACTTTGAGAATAGGTATTAAGCCTTTGAATGTCTGGTAGAATTCACCAGGGAAGCCCTCTGGTCCTGGATTTTTATTTTTTGGGAGGTTTTTGATTACTGTTTTAATCTCCTTACTGGTGATTGGTCTATTCAAATTCTCTTTTGGAGAATTTTGGAAGTTTTGGAATGTTGTATGAGTATAAAAATTTATCAGTTTCTTCTAGATTATCCAATTTGTTGGTATATAGTTTTCATAGTTTTCTCTTATAATCTTTTGTATTTTTCAGGTATCCATTGTAATTTCCCCTCTTTCATTTCTGATTTTATTTATTTGAGCCTTCTCTCTTTTGTTCTTGGTGAGTCTAGCTAAAAGTTTGTCAATTTTGTTTATATTTTCAAAGAACTAGGTCTTAGTTTCATTGACTTTTTTTCTCTTCTTTCTTTTAATCTCTATTTCATTTATTTCTGTTCTGATTTTTATTATTTCCTTCCTTCTACTGATTTGGGGCTTTGTTTGCTCTTCCTTTGCCAGTTACTTTAGGTGCACTGTCAGATTGTTTATTAGGGGTTTTTCTTATTTGTTGAGGTAGGCCTGAATTGATGTAAACTTCCCTCTTAGAACCACTTTTGCTGTATCTCATTGATTTTGTCATGTTGTATTTTCATTTTCATTTGTCTCCAGGTATTTTTTGATTTCTTCCTTGACCCATTGTTCAGTAGCATTTTGTTTAATTTCCACATATTTGTGGCTTTTCTGATTTTCTTCTGGTAGTTGATTTCTTTTTAAGAGTTTATCTGTACATACATAAAACATTTATTTGTGTCTTCTTCATATTGTATTTCTACAAATGATACATAGCATATTAAAGGCAGCTATTGCTCAAAGAGACTTTGTCCACTGACTGAGTAGAATGTAGCATCTTTATTCCCTAATACTGCCCTAGAAATTATGATTCAATAAATTAGCAACATCTACAATATATCTGGTAGGGTTTTTTTTCTCCTCCATTGGTGAAAGTGTGTTTATTTGGATTTTACATGCTATCTGAGCAGATATTATGTTATTTTACATGTCATAAAATTTAGCATTTTGATAAATGAGATTTGTGGATCATAATTCTTTTAAATTTTCTTACAGTGAAATCTCTTTAGGCATACCATACTGGAACATCACCATTTACACACCAGTTTCATTAAATGTATAAATAAGTAAATAAAAATGGAAAGTTATGCTGGGGTTAAGGACTATCAGATTAACTACAAAACATGAAGCATGGAGAGATATAAAGATTCAGCTGAAAGTCTTCCAGTATCTTCTGTGTGTGTGTGTGAGGCTGTGTGTATGGGCATTTTTATGTGTATATGTGAAGTAGTCTCATTTCTGTGTTTCTGAATTCTTAGACAGCAAAAGATGTGTCTTAAATCTATCTGATTCAAGTCAAGCAAAATGAGAAGCTCTAGTCCACAAAAGCATTTTTCCAGGCATTGCACAGTATCTTGAACCTCTCATTTAGTTTGAGAGCCAGAAACTCAATAGAAGTGATTCATAATGAGTATTTGTACCAGTTAAATACTATAAATATTATGATGGTTCAGTTGCAAATAATACAAAAATGACGTGCAAATGTAAAAAACAAGCAAAAACTCACAGTCCATTCTATCCTGTAAATAAGAAGTCCACGGGTAGAGATTTCTTTAGGCACAGTTGGATTTTAGAACTTAGTAACATCATTAGAACTTCTCCAGCCCTTGAAACAACTCAGCCTCCCCATGAAAAATAAATAAATAAGTAAATAACCAGAATCTTTCTTCCAGCAGCCCCAGAAAAGTTCTTATTGTGTCCCCTTAGAACCAGCAGGACTCCCCCTGAACCCTCCTCAACAAATCACTATGGCCAGAAGAATAGAATATTTTGACTTATCAAGACTGACACACAGATTCATCCCGAGACGAAAGAAACCAAAGCAGTGATGTTGTTTGTGTTCCAATTATAAGAATTTCTAAGGAGCAATTTTTAAAGACACAGAAACCATATCTTCTAACCAATTAAGTGTAACTAAACAAATGCTAATTGAGAGTCAACAATATGCCTAGGACAGTGTCTGGTACTGCATTAGGTATAAAGATGAATAAAAACTAATTCTAAGTTCTTCATTTAGTTTATGAGACAGACATTCACAGACCAGATGTACTGCGAGTATTACTAAAGTGACACAAAATGCTTTGAAAGTTTAGGGGAGAGATAATTTATCCTATTATAATTTACTATCAAATGCTGCATATTACTTTGAAGATAAATACTCAAATACTTTATTTACTACATTGAGATTCCTTAATTCCCATACAAATGAGATCAAACCTGAAAATGTGACAAACGATGTTTAGTGCAGTGTCCAGAATTGTTCCATATAAATATTAGTGTTTAAATATCATTGAGTAAAACAATATTTTGTCATGATGAAGAGCTAGCACCTATCTCAAATGCACTATTAAGTAGTACTTTTGCAAATTAGAGATATGAATTCAATTATTTCAACTGTACCAGTGTACAATTTTCACCTTGGCCTTCTCCGAAAGCTTAACTTCAAGTAACTAAGTTTAATATCATAACAATAAAATCTCATGGCTTAAATTATAAATGTAATGGAAAATGTAAGTGTCATTCTAGTGAAAGCAATTAAAGAACATTTTTGGAAAATGAAAAAAATGAAGTAAATGGAAAAATATATAATAACCACTGAAGTGAGAGTTGCTGTCAATGACACAATTATCTAAGTCACCTCCCCATGGGTTATAAGTTACAGGAACTCAGAGTCAGAAAGAGATACCTCAGGGGATTGGCCTTGTGGCCTAGTAGTTAAGTCTGGCATGATCTGCTTCGGCAGCCCAGGTTTGCAGTTTCAGATCCTGGGCACAGACCTATACCACTTGCCACCATGCTGTGGTGGCAATCCACATACAAAATAGAGGGAGATTGACACAGGTGTTAGCTCAGGGCAAATCTTCCTCAGCAAAAAGAAAAGAAAAGAAAAGAAAAGAAAAGAAATACATACCTCAGAGGGGAGTTTGGAAGATAGAGGCAAAGGAGGATCCCGAACTCACATTCTCCCACGGGTACAACAAACCTACAACAACATGTGCAATAATTTCTTCTGAGGAAGATCTGGAAACTGGATGATGAGCCTCCACAACAACTGACAACACCCAGTGGGTGGAGGAGGCAGAGATAGAGTCCCGCTGAAGAAAAAAACCACACTCTAGCTGTGGCATTTCATGGTTAGAACCATCTCAAAGGTATGAAGATTTCCCTAGGGAAGCAAAAGATTTATACTCCACATTAGGCATCCCAGTCTTTAGATGTGGCACAGGACAGGGAAGACCCCGAACACCAGGCTTTGCAAACTCATGAGGAATACGCCCAGAGAAACTATAGAACTACAGAAAGAGGAAAACCCACTCTTAATGGGCTCATGCACAGACTCACTAGACCCAGAAACCAGCACAAAAACATTAGACAGGAAAGTGCATAGTCCGTAGGTAAAAGAGACTCACTAAGCTCGGCGCACCTCCTGGAGAGGCAGGAAGCAGTATTCCCCCACCCCCACCTCCCCACCCAGGGACTGAGACACAGGCAGCAGCCATTTTTATGACCTCCTTCAGCCCTGCTAAGGAGGCACTGGCAGCTCCATTTCAGAGTACTCCCTTTATTCTGTTAGTACAGGGGCCTGCCCTACCGACAAGGGTACCTGAGGTCATTGCGCATAGCTGAGCAGCACTGCCAGGTTGTGCCAGAGGCTTGTCCTACCCTCCAGTGAGCCTGCAACAGCAACGTGTCACTAAACTATGCAGGCAGCTAGCCACATGGAGGGCAAGCCTCAGCTACCAACATGCCCACAGCAAATGCAACCTTGCCACAACAGAAGGGCAGATTAAGCTCAATCAGGGGACACCCCTGGAGAATTTGGCGCATGTGATAAGAGAAGGATGCACTGCTGGGACCCACAAGACATTTCCTACATAAAGCCATTTTTCCAAGATCAAGAGACATGGTTAATCTACCTAATACATAGAAATAAACACAAAGATTTAGGCAAAATGAGGAGAGAAGGAACTACATTCCAAATGAACAAACAAGACAAATCCTCAGAAAAAGACCTGAATGAAACAGAGATAAGCAATCTACCTGAAAAAGAGTACAAAATAATGGTCATAAGGATGCTCATTGCACTTGGGAGAAGAATCGATGAATGCAGTGAGAACTTCAACAAAAATTTGGAAAATATAAAAAAGAACCAATCAAAGCTGAAGAATATCAAAGTGAAATGAAAAATTCACTGCAGGGAATCAACAGTAGATTAGATGATACAGAAAAACATCAGTAGTCTGGATAGTGGAGTGGAGGCTACCACCCAACCTGAAAAGAAAAACAATTTCAAAAATGGGAAGAATTTAAGGGACCTCTGGGACAAAATCCAGTGTAGTAATATCTGCATTACAGTTGCTCCAGAAGGCGAAGAGAGAGAGAAAGGAGCAGCAAACCTATCTGAATAATTAATAGCTAAAAACTACCCTAACCTGGGGAAGGAAAGGGATATCCTACACTCAAAGATGCCCACACAACAACGCACTATAATCAAAATGTCAAGAATTAAAGATAAAGTGAGAATCTTAAAAGCCTCAAGAGAAAAGAGAACAAATCGATGGTTGCCAGAAGGGAGGTGGGTAGGAGAAGGAGTGAAAGGGTAAAGGTGATAAGAGCTTAAACCTTCCAATCATAAAATAAAATCACGGGGGTATAATGTACAACATAGGGAATATAGTCAACGATATTGTAACAACTTTGTATGATGATAGATGGTTACTAGCCTTATCAAGGTGATCATTTTGTTACCTAAAGAAATGTCAAATCACTCTACAATACAATATTGAAACTAGTACAATATTGCATGCCAACTATACTTCAAATGAAAAAACAAAAAAGAAATAGGTACCTCAGTCCCACCTCTACCACTACATTTCTATGGGACTTTAGAACGATTACTTTATCTCTGGTCTGCTTATCTCTTATAAAATAGGCACTCGAACAAAGGAATCTGCTAGAATCTTGTGGTCATTACATTGATTATCTAAAAATTAGGGGTCATGAGAGAGCAAATCTGATTGGTATTGACAGACATATAAAGATGCTTGAGGAGAATGATCGCCTAGAGAAAAATACTTTCTAATAAATCAAGTTAAAATCCAAGACAAACAACCAAATGAAACTCACATAAATCTACATATCCATGTGTGTATTGCTTTGTTAAAAATGCCGCCACACAAACCTTGTTTTGTGTGCAATATCTCAGAGCTTCTGTAATAGCCCCATTTCTATAAATGTTTAAAGAGAAACTAGAGATAAGTGATAGCATTTAGCTTCGAAAGCAACCTGAAAATCTGGGCTAAATGTAATGTGCAATCCTGAAGCATTCTAACAGGAATGCAAATAGATTTTGCTATCCTCTCTAAGAAGCCTATACTCGAGGACAATTCCAGAATTCCTTTAGGTGAATTTTGTATTCAGAAAGGACACAGATGTATAAAACTCACACACTCTAAATTTAACTGCTGGTGAATGTTAATTCCTTTTTGTTTGTTTGTTTGTTTGTTTTTGGAAAAATTGATAGCATTTTTCCGAGGAAGGTGTGCATTCATTCATCTAAACAGATCTTCAAAGGGCATACATAGTAAACTTAATATGCCAAAGAGGATCAAAGACAGACTGTCAGAGTAAGTTCAAATCATTGACCTTATTGGGAATATTTTGCAAAAGCACTTTCTGCATTTATTTTTCCTAAGCAAGTAGTTGATCAACTTTAGAAGAGGTCACCGAGTCTTCCAGGATTCTTATGTCACCCAGCTCAAGATAAGCAATTTAAATCTCATTTTGATTATCATTCTTGAATATTATTTAATTATACTTAATCTCTGACAGCCTGAGCTTTATTTTCTTTTTGACATATGACAACTAGGTTCAGGTATATAACAAAATGTTTCGATATATATTTATATTGTGAAATCACCACCACAATAAGTCTTGTTAACATTTATCACCACATATAAACAAGTTTTTTTTCTTGAGATGGGAACTTTTAAGATCTACTCTCTCAACAACTTTCAAATAGACAAGACGTTACTAACTATAGTCACTATTCTGTACATTACATGCCCATACTTACTTATTTTATAACTGGAAGTTTGTGCCTTTTGACCATCTTGACTCATTTTACCCAGCTCTCACTCCCCATCTCTGTCAACTGCCAATCTTTTCTCTGTACCTGAGAGCCTAAGCTTTATATCTGTCACTTAAACATTATTTTGCGTTTCATTATTTTAATATATTCTGATTATGCCATCTGTAATGATGTAGGATAACTCTGACCATTCCTCAGTTAAAAGTCCTGTTCTGACTCAAGTCTCTGTTCCCACAAGAGCCATATAACATTTCCATATTTATATAGCATGGGCTTATACCTTGCATTTCAAGGTTGTTTATTGGAATTTGAAGTAAGCTATAGGAATGCATCTAATGGCTGGCAATTTTATGTTGTTTTGATGCAAAATTTCATTGTTTCTCAGAGTATCATTTTGACACACTAGGAATCCAGCCTCTATTTACTGAAGAAAACAATTTGACTGCAATCTTTAAAATATACAACTCATAGTTTCTGTGTTGACAGAAAATCATATTAGATGTAGCTAGCACCTGCTAAAATACCATGTGTATTTTTCTACTTGTGTTTTTTAGCATTAGAGGAGAAAACACTTTTTTCTTGGTCTGAATAAAAACATATTTTTTTCTTTCAGTTTTATGAAAGCCAACACAATTAAATAATAGTAACACACATTATTAATCTAAGTGAATCTGCTTTTACATTAAAACATGCCACATTGTGAAAAAGAAATATATTTTCACAAAGAGCAAACTGCCTAACGCCATCAACTATTCAAACATACTGTGAATTAGATATCATACATAGCTGTAACATATATTGTCCATTGATTATTCAAACATAAAGTGTTTCAAGTCAACACACTTAGTGTATGCATGTTTTTATAAGCCAATTGAAACTTCAGGTTGATTATCAGAAAAGCAGAAGATAGAAAAGTCAAAATGGATGGAGAAAAAGGAAGAATGAAAGTACCATGAAAACGTTACTATAGTGTGGAATGTTTTTGAACTTTTTGAGATTTTAAGAGTTTCACAATACCTCCATTTTTCTTTCCTCTGGAGATGAAGCCTCGGCAGCATAGGCAGCATGCTATATTCCTCTTATTCTCAATGCTTAATGAACATGGAAACTATGAGAATCTCGAAATGGATGCTATACCTGCTTATTTTAACACCATTTGAAAAATTCACTAATATAATTTCCTATGAGAGGAAAGTACAAAGGTATCTCAACAAAGGTTTAAAGAATGATTTTCTTTATCAGTTACAAACATGTGGGCACTGAAATGAGCCTCCTTGTTCCTCACTAGGGGAGAAACTGCCCAAAAAGAATCAACAAGTTCTCTACCCACATTAGATGCAGAGTCTCCCCATCTTAGCTCTTCCCAGGTCGAATACATCCAGGCTGTAAGCACAGAAGACAAGGCACCTGCATACTTATGTACAGACACTCTAAACCATTGGGAACTACATGGAGGGTTAGTGTAACGCAGGGCACCATTGAATAGGGCATGTATACAGCTGTATTCCAAAGTTTGGAAGCTACTTTTAGAATTCGGGAATTCAAACTCTTCTTCTAGGCAGAATATGTTATTAAATCAAAATTAGTTAGTGGCTGGCCCCATAGTGTGGTGGTTAAGTTTGTCATGCTCCTTTTTGGTGGACCTGCTTTGTGGGTTCAGATCCCGGGTGCAGATCTACACCACTTGTCAGCCACGCTGGGGCAGTGACCCACATATAAAGTGGAGGAAGACTGGCACAGATGTTAGCTCAGGGCTAATCTATCTCAGCAAAAAACAAAACAAAATTAATTATTGTGCACTTGGTTTGTAAAGATTGAAAAAAATCCTACAAAACACATTATTGACAATTGACAATATTTTAATATGATTGTATATTGTAATAAGTGAAAAATATTAATGTATTTATTACTATGGCAAATATTTAACTATTCATATGTAAAATTTCAACAATTTTAAGAGAAAAAGTGGAAAGATAAAAACAGTTATTTCATTTTTGTGAAAATGTACTTTATTAGGTTTTTACTAGGCTAGTGAAGACCAATTCATATTTTTGAAGAATAGACATTTAATATTTTCCTCAAATAATTCTGGACAAACAGAAGAAATGATAATTTTATAGAAATCTGTAGTTTTGTTTTTCATGTTATATTTTAGTTGATAAATTTAAAATGTTAATAATATTCACTTCTCAAGATGGACAACATAACCGGAACTAAAGCTTTTTCTTTTATCACCCTTAATAGCAAGAAAAAACCCATTTGTCTGTTTTAAAATTTTGGTTAAATGGACTTTCGCCAGACTAGCCATCATCTATTGACTGCAAATACGGCAGATTATTATCTATCTTGTCATACAAAAATGATATCACTGTGAAAAAAGTGATTTGACTTGATAAAGAATAATCAGTCATCTTCAATTAAGTTGAAAGACAGTTATTGTCATTTGCAATGTGAAAGATAGTAACCTTTCCGTAAATTAAAACCAACATTTCCTGCTTAACCCCATTGTAAACCTAATTACATTTTTAAATCTAATGATAGTGTAATGGTAAATGAATTCAATAAACACTTGATATGATTAAGTTTTCTTCCCTAACTCGCTTTATTTCAAATTCTAATTTTATTGAAAGAAAAATGTATTAACAATATAGAGATTACATTCTACTACCCACTCCATCATTTTAAATACATATTAAATGCCTACAATTTGCTAACTATATCCTAGTCTCTGGGGCCATGAACGTGAATTAGACTTATTTTTTGATCTTAAGTGGCTTATGAACATAAATGAAATATAATTGTCAATGTGACTTTATTTTTGTTGATTACTAGTTTATTTATTCATTCATTCATTTATTTGCACTGTCACAGTGAGGTTTATATGATAAATGTTGGAGGCCTCGAGAATAGTGCATATAGAGTGAAAGAGGAAGAATATTTTTATTAAAATCTATAAAATAAAGAACTAACTTTATTTATCAAAAGTATACTTTTCCGGTATTTTATGAAAAGTAACGGGAACGTAAATATACATGATTTTATTTTCTATAAAATGTTTGTTTCCTATAATTTAAATAAATTGTGCTTAATACTTTTAAGCTGTTAGAAAAACTCACTAATATCATAATTTTCTGTGAGAGAAAGGTACAAAGATACCCCAAAGGAGTTTAAAGAATGATTTTTTTTGTTACTCAAGGATCTATTACAAAATGTATCAGATTATCGCGTGTTGTTAGGATACTCATCCACAGCCCCGCTGGACCTCTGAGTTTCTGTCTAGATGGGTGTACTACACTGTACTTTGTGTGCTTATACCGTCAGTATTCTAAAAAGGAAATATGCTTTCCCGAAATATTTTTTTCTTGAAAAGGTCTAGCTAGCACTGCAATCTGGGGAAATTTCTGAAATAAATATGGGTAAGGTTTAACTCTTAAAACTGCATTCTTTCTTGTTTGTCATGATTTCAAAGGCATTTTTTAAAAAAAATAATAGCATCACAGTTGTTTTGGTTGGAATAAACTTTTGACATTGACTGTCTTACCATTAAAACAAATTATTTAAAATAATAAAGTTTTCAATTTTTATTATTTTGGTGTACATAATTACTTTTCATTCAAAAATCTGTTCAGTTTGATTTAACAAAATTCTCTTAAGGAATCTTTTGGTGGAATTGGCTAATACACACTATAGTCTTATCAACAAATTTAAATTATTCTTTTACTACCCATAGAATTATCAGACTCTGTAAATATAATGCAGATTAGAAATTCAATAAAATTCTATAAAATGGTAAAGTATTGGGTTAACAGAATGGGGTTTTAGACCTATATTCTACAATTAAAAGGTTTCCATATTAGTTTTTCTTTTAGATCTGTGAGATTCACAATTAGCATTGATTTTCGTTTAAATCAATATTTATCTGAGAGTTAAATGGTATAAGCATTCACTGGAGACATTATAAAATTATCCCCATTAAATAATCCCCCATATGAAGCACTCAGGGAATTTCAGATGGCATATGAATCAACAACGTTGTTACTAATAGATCTTCAGAGTATGTCGACATTTCTGTGGAAGCACCTGAATATCTCACAGTTATCCATCCCATAACAACATCTGCAAAAATGAATAATATTTTAAATATTTAAGAGGAACTGCTAAAATAGATATCAGGAAGTCCCAGAGTGTCTATGAGCTGCATTGCCTTTTGTAAGTGAATCTGCTGGATGAGGCTTCTTACTGACTATATACACCGTCATAGTTTTGCTCAACTTTTCAGCTTTCCCCAACCATGGAGAAAAGACAGTCATCTGATCCAAAGGCAAACTGTTGGCTGGAGTTGAGGTGTATGAGGTGGTTGGGTGCCAGTCCTCGAATTAATAAAGATGCTCTAAAATAACAAAAATATCTAATCAATTTTTCACAGTTGAGGAGTTTCAATGTGACATCCACAAACAACAACAAAGTCAGTACGAAGGGCAGAAATCAAGACACACACCCTAGAGACTGTAACAAGCATAAACGCTGGCTTAAGTCTGAACCAACAGGAGAAATAAGCAGAGGCGCAGAGAACAGAGAAGCTGAATGAAAAGAACCAGTGACAACTAGAACCGTTGTTAGGCATTTAGGATGTTTACTGTAGCCTGAACGAAAGTAATTTTACTCTATCCTGATTTTGCAACTGACTGAGCCAATTTCCTGTGCTTTCTTGCTTTTCTGGGCATCTTTACAATAATACCCTATCACCTGAAGAAAGCTGGTTGTCTATTTCTTTTAAACTTAGAGCCAAATAACACATATTCACATCAAAAGCTATTTGAGGAAAGCAGTCTGTGCTAAATAAAATATGCAGCTAGTCCAAGCTGACCGGTACAGTAACAGATGTTTTTTAAAAGTACAATAATGCTAGAGGTTAGGGGAAAAAAACAAACAAAAAACCCCACTGGGTTAAGAAATAATAGAATATGCCAAAATGTAAATACCATTGAAGTCTAAAGAGGATTTTTTTTAAGTTTATTATTACTGTATGATATTTTCTTTGGCTAGAATGTAGCAACTTCGTAGTGGTTTCTGGAGGCAGTTTCACTGAATTCGGTATATCTGAAAAATCAATGTAAACTGGTTTTCGAGCCAGTGAGATTCTTTTAGATTAGTACGTTTTCAGTGCAGCTACAGTGTGGAGCAAAGGGCATCACTTATTTATAAAGATGGGTCTCCCTCCTATAAAATGAACCATTACAATATATCTAGTCCAGAATCCAAATTTGGAGATTTGGGGCCAAATCCATCTTTTATGGATAGCTATTTTTAGTTATTTCAAAAAAAATGCAAGTCATTTGAGAAATGTGGTAATACTAGAAATGAGAGGAACAAAAAGATAATTAAATGCTTAGCTCTAATTAGGATTTCTATCAGTGTTTCTAACCATTAGTGAACCTACTCTGACATCTGATTTCCTCTTGGATTCAACCAGTCCAGAATTATATCTTAAGGGAATAGAAACGGAACTACAGAGAGCAGAGGTGATTAGAACATTTTATGAAGACTGTGAAAAGATGTGTCTATTGTCCAGGAATGTACTATCTTTGTGTTTTCTTTGAAAATCCTGCAGTCTTCTTTTGAGTTAGAAATAATGGCTAACATTCACAGATATGAAAATAGTTCTCTTTTAAAAGATGTGCACGTGTGTGTGTCTGTCTGCATGTGTTGTTCTTTGTAAGAGCATATCTGGCATTTCTAATATCCAATTTTCGGTGAAATTACCCTGCAATTTCTTCTGGGGAACACCCTCTCCGTATTTTCAGTCCATGGGCTTGGAGCAAAGCTATATCTCTGGTTCTTCGATGCATTGAGGGTATTAATTGTGTTTCCAGATCATGAGAAAGCATATCTGGATAATAATAATGATTATTATTGATATTATATATATTTCATTATACTTTAAGCACTTTTTTCAGGGGACTTTAGACTTTAAAAAAGGCATTCCTGCATATAATCAAGATTCTCAGGTACATTTTTTTCTTTGAAAATATTCAAAATAGTTCTATTTCCATTTTATTATGGCTATGATTTGTCATGTGAATGATGGGATTGCATTTTGATGCCTCGTTCATTTTACATTGTCTGTCACATAGCTATATGTAGACATTTCAGCCTTTATTATTTGGAATGATTTAATTGAATACATTTTAAATTCTTCTACTTATAGAAACATAGCACCAATACATACCTCTCCCTATAATGCTGAGAATCGTTATTATTCCTTACAAAAGGGATGAGAGTGGCTGCTTTATAATGAGAGGAAGTTGATGCAAGAGGTAATAAAAACACTTTTTCTCTACTTTCTGCCTCTATTGCTCTGTAAGCTTTCTGAATAAAAAGAATTATTCTTGAGCTTCCTTATATTCCCAGGACACAGGACAGTTACTGCCCACTTAATGGGCCTTTGTAGCATGAATGAATGTTTTCCACACAATAACAGCTGTTTTCCATGAGAGCAAGAGGACGCAACATATTAGCAAAACTCTTAGGCTCTGAGGTTAGATTTCTCTTTTAAGTTCCAAAAGAATCTAAGAGGAAATAAATATAAAACTGTTGCAACTCCATTTTTTCGAGAGGGCTTTGATGTGCCGTGTTTGATGTCCTTCAGGGGAAAAAAAAATACTCCCTTGCTTTCACAGTTCTTGCTGAAAATAATCTAGAATTCTGAAGTCAGGACCCACCATTAGTACTCAATTCATCACTCCATTACTCTTCCTTCCGCTAGTCCCAGCACACTACTCAACAAACTGGGTGCTTAGTGCAATTTTTACTGATGATTATTGTCCAAGGTACAATTGGGAAGAGATTAGGCATTTTGTTAGATATTAGCAGATTCAGTACTTTGCTTAATTTTGCAAAGGAATTAGGCTTCATAGCTGTGCGAGTTAGGATACGTATTATAGAACCACCACTGGAATTGCTTGGTCAAGTAGAGATTTATTTTTTCTCACAAAATATGAACCCCTGGTTATTCAGTCCAAAACTAAAACGATGGTTTCATGATAACAAAAGGGATGCAGTTTTCTGCTTCCTTTCCACTCTGCCATCTTCAGGCTGTGGCTTTTATCCTCCTGCTCACAGGACGACAGTTGTACCAAAGGCATCTCATCCATGTCCCAGGCAGAAGGAAGAAAGAATGAAGATCAGAAGCTTATTAAGAAATTTAGCTTTTAAATGGGAAAAGAATAGCTTTCCTCTAATCTCTATCAAGTAAATTTCTGTAAATTTCCTTGTGCAGAAGAGAGTCAGGCCACTGCTAATTACACTGGAGCCTGACAAATTGAATCTTTACCAGAGCACACTGACATTTGAAATAAAATTGGGATATATGAAAATAATGTTGGTAGAGGATATTGGGAGATGAATAATGGCAACGATTATAATTTTATCAGTATAATCTATAGGCACAGAGCATTAATTAGTTACAATGTAACATCATCATGCAAAGCTTTTGTCAAGGTAGAATCCTCCAAAAGTAAATAGCGTCAGGTGAGACAGCTCAGATTTCAGAAGTAAGAGTTTTAAACATTGCTCCTGGAGATCAGAAATGCCCATATCAAAGGGTAGTTATCATTGAAGTGGCAAAAGCATGACATCAAAAGCTGTGATGCAGAAATAAATCAGACTTGGTCAGATATAAGAACAATGGTCAAAGCAGGCAGGGGAGAAAGGAATGAGAGAGAGAGAGAGAAGATGAAATAAGGGTATCTGAGGAAGCCAATGTTCACAACAAAAAACGTGATTTAAAATATTATTGAGGGGCTGGCCTGGTGGCATAGTGGTTAAGTTCATGTGCTCCGTTTCAGCTGCCTAGAGTTTGCCGGTTTGGATCCTGGGCGTGGACTTACACATCACTTATCAAGCCATGCTGTGACAGGCATCCCACATATAAAGTAGAGGAAGATGGGCATGGATGTTAGCTCAGGGCCAATCTTCCTCAGCAAAAATAGGAGGATTGGTGGTGGATGTTGGCTCAGGGCTCATCTTCCCCTCTCCTCAAAAAAGAGAAAAAAATATCATTGAAATAAATGTTTCTTCACATGGGTCTGCCAACCACAAGTTGTGTGACTTGGACAAACTGCTTACTGTTTTTGCATACCAGAATTTTTAAAAATTATTTTATTGAGGTCATAATGGTTTATAACATTGTGAAATTTCAGGTGTACATTATTATTTGTCAGTCACCATATATATGTGCCTCTTTACTCCTTATGCTCATCCCTCAAGCCCCTTCCCCTCTGGTAACCACTAATCTGTTCTCTTTGTCCATGTGTTTGTTTGTTTTACACATATGAGCAAAATCATACAGTGTTTTTCTCTGTCTGGCTTATTTTGCTTAACGTAATACTCATAAGGTCCATCCATATGTTGCAAGTGGGGCGATTTTGTCTTTTTTATGGCTGAGTAGTCTTCTGTTGTATATATATGCCACATCATCTTTAACCATTCATCAGTTAATGGGCACTTGCATTGCTTCCATGTCTTGGCTATTGTGAATAATGCTGAAATGAATGTAGGGGTGCTTAAGTCTCTTTGAATTGTTGATTTTGAGTTCTTTGGATAAATATCCAGTAGTGGGATAGCTGAGTCATATGGTATTTCTATTTTTTTTTTGAGAAATCTCCATACTGTTTGCCATAGTGGCTGCACCAGTTTGCATTCCCACCAGCAGTGTATGAGGGTTCCCTTTCTCCACAGCTTCTCCAACATTTGTTATTTTTTGTCTTGGTAATTATAAGCATTCTAACAGATGTAAAGTGATAGTTCATTGTACAGTTGGCTTGCATTTCCCTAAAGATTAGTGATGCTGAACATCTTTTCATTTCCCTGTTGGCCATCTGTATATCTTCTTTGGAAAGATGTCTATTCATATCTTCTGCCTATTTTTAATTTGGGTTTTTTATTTGTTTGTTGCGGTTGAGTTGTGTGAATACTTTATATATTTTGGAGATTAACCATTTATTGGATAAATGATTTGCAGATATTTTCTCCCAGTTTGTGGGATGTCTTTTCATTTTATTCCTGGTTTCCTTTGCCTTGAAGAAGGTCTTTAGTGTGATGCAGTCCCGGTTGCTTATTTATTTTTGTTTGTTTCCCTTGCCTGAGTAGACATGGTATTCGAAAAGGTGCTGCTGAGACTGATGTCAAAGAGTGTACTGTCTATATTTTCTTCTAGGAGTATTATGGCTTCATGTCTTACCTTCAAGTCTTTAATCCATTTTGAGTTAATTTTTGTGTATAGTGGAAGATAATGCTCTACTTTGATTCTTTTGCATGTGACTGTCCAGTTCTCCCAAAACCATTTATTGAAGTGACTTTCCTTTCTCCGTTGTATGTTCTTGGCTCCTTTTCAAAGATTAGCTATCTGTAGATGTGCAATTTTATTTCTTGACTTTCTACTCTATTCCACTGATGTGTGTGTCTGTTTTTGTACCAGTACCATGCTGTTTTTTTCCCTATAGCTTTGTAGTATATTTTGAAGTGAGGAATTGTGATGCCTCCAGCTGTATTCTTTTTTCTGAGGATTGCTTAGCTATTCGGAGCCTTTGTTGCCCCATATGAATTTTAGGATTCTTTGTTCTATTTCCATGAAGAATGTTATTGGGTTTCTGATTGGGATTGCATTGAATCTGTAGATTGCTTTGGGTAATATGGACATTTACTCTATTTTTATTCTTCCAATCCATGTGTGTGGAATATCTTTCTATTTCTTTATGTCATCATCGATTTCTTTCAATAACGTCTTTTACTTTTCATTGTATAGGTCTTTCACCGCTTGGTTAAATTTGTTCTGAGATATTTTATTCTTTTTATTGCAATTATAAATGAGATTGTATTCTTGAGTTCTCTTCATGTTAGTTCATTATTAGAGTACAGAAGTCCTACTGATTTTTGTAAGTTAATTTTTTACGCTATAACTTTGCTGTAGTTGTTGCTTATTTCTAGGAATTTTCTGATGGATTATTTAGAGTTTTCTGTATATAGAATCATGTTGTCTGAAAACAGTGAGAGTTTCTTCATTTCCAATTTGGATACCTTTTATTTCTTTTTCTTGCCTAATGCTCTAGGGAAAACCTCCAGTACTACGTTGAATAAGAGTGGCTAGAGTGGGTACGCTTGTCTTGTTCCTGTTGTCAGAGGGATGTCTTTTGGTTTTTCTCCATTGGATATGATGTTGGCTGTGGGTTTGTCATACATGGCCTTTATTATGTTGAAATATTTTCCTTCTGTACCCATTTTATTGAGAGTTTTTATCATAAATGTATGTTAGATATTGTCAAATGCTTTCTCTGCATTTATTGAGATGATCATGTGACTTTTATTCCTCTTTTTGTTAATGTGGTGTATCACATTGATTGATTTGCAGATGTTGAATCATCCCAGTGCCCCTGGTATAAATCCCACTTGATCATGGTGTATGATCTTTTTAATATATTGCTGTATCCAGTTTGCCAATATTTTGTTGAGGATTTTTGCATGTGTGTTCATCAGTGATATTGGCCTGTAGTTTTCCTTCTTTGTGTTGTGCTTGTCTGGCTTTGGGATGGGGGTGATGTTGACCTCATAGAATGAATTAGGTAGTATTCCATCTTCTTCAATTCTTTGGAATAATTTGAGAAGGATAGGTATTAAATCTTCTTTGAATGTATAGGAGAATTCTCCAGAGAAGCCATCTGGTCCTGGACTTTTATATTTTTGGGAGGTTTTTGATTACTGTTTTAATCTCTTTACTTGTGATTGGTCTATTTAGATTCTCTATTTCTTCTTGATTCAGTTTTGGGAGGTTGTATTAGTTTAAGAATTTATCCATCTCTTCTAGATTGTCCAATTATGTTGGCATATAGTTTTTCATAGTATTCTCATAATCCTTTGTATTTCTGTGGTAACTACTGTAATTTCTCCTCATTCATTTCTAATTTTGTTTATTTTGGCTTTCTCTCTTTTTTGCATAGTGAGTCTGACTACGGGTTTGTCCATTTTGTTCATCATCTCATAGAATCAGCTCTTAGTTTCATAGATTCTTTCTACTGATTTTTCGTTTCAATTTCACTCACTTCTGCCATAATTTTTGTTATGTACCTCCTTCTGCTGACTTTGGGGTTTGTTCTCTTTCTAGTTCTGTTAGGCGTAGTTTAAGATTAGTTATTTGCAATTTTTCTTATTTGGTAATGTGGGCCTATAGTGCTATGAATTTCCCTCTTAGGAACACTTTTTCTGCATTCCATGTGGGTTGGTATGATGTATTTTCCTTTTCATTTGTCTCAAGATATTTTTTGATTTATTCTTTAATTTCTTCGTTAATCCATTGGTTGTTCAGTAGCATGTTGTTTACTCTCCACACATTTGTTACTTTCTCTGCTTTTTTCCTGTAGTTGATTTCTAGTTTCACAGCATTATGGGCAGAAAGGACACTTGGAAACTCTCTGTTTCCCTACATATAGTCTGTCTTTGAGAATGCTCCATGTGCACTTGAGAAGAATGTGTATTCTACTGTTTTGGGATGGAATGTTCTATATCTATCTATCTATCTATCTATCTATCTATCTATCTATCTATCTGTCTGTCTGTCTGTCTGTCTATCTATCTAAAGTCCATTAGGTCTAGTTTTTCATTTAATTCCACTATTTCCTTGTTGACTTTCTGTCTGGATGATCTGCCCACTGATGTAAGTTGGGTGTTAAAGTCTTCTACTATGATTGGGTTGCTGTTAACTTCTCCCTTTAGGTTTGTTAATAGTTGCTTTATGTACTTTGATACTCCTGTGTTAGGTTCATATATACTCATAAGTGTATGTCCTCTTGGTGGAATGTCCCTTTTACCATTATGTACTGCTTCTCTTTGTCTCCCATTGTGTTTTTTAACTTGAAGTTGGCTTTATGTGGTATAATTGTAACACTGGCCTTCTTTTGTTTGCCATTTGCTTAGAGTATCATCATCCATCCTTTCACTCTGACCCTGTGTTTGTCTTTAGAGATGAGATGTATTTCCTGGAGGCAGCATATTGTTGAGTCTTGGTTTTTAATCCATCCATAAGCTCTGTGTCTTGATTAGAGAATTGAATCCGTTTACATTTATAGTGATTATTGATATATGAGGGCTTAATTCTACCATTTTGTCTCTTGTTTTCCTGTTGTTCTGTATTTCCCTTGTTTCTCATCCTGTATATTTCTGACTGCCATTTCTGTTTGTTTGGTGATTTTTATGATATTTTTCTCTGTATTTATCATTTGTGTCTCTGTTGTGATTTTATTTTTAGTGGTTACCATGAGTTTTGTATAAAAGATCTTGTAGATGAGATGGTCCATTTTCTGATAGTCTCTTGTCTCCATTACCATAAGCAATTTCCATCCCTTTCCTCTACCCCATCTGAGTTATTGTCACAACTTATTCCATTTTGTGTTTGTGAGTTTGTGATTAAAATGGAGTGATTATTGCTGTGTTTATTTATTTTTGAGGAAGATTAGCCCTGAGCTAACATCTACTACCAATCCTCCTGTTTTTGGTGAAGAAGATTTGCCCTGAGCTAACTTCTGTGACCCTCTCCTCTAATTTATATGTGGGAGGACTGCCACAGTATGTCTTGATTATCAGTGCATAGGTCAGTGCCCAGGATCCAAACCAGCAAACCTGGGGCTGCTGAAGCAGAGAGTGTGAACTTAACCATTACACCACAGGCCACCTTCTTGATATAGTTATTTTTGATGCTTTCCTTCTCTTTATCTTTGTTTAACTGGGAAAACTTTTATTTCTCCATCATATCTGAAGGGTAGTTTTGCTGGATAGAGTATTCTTGGCTTTAAGTTTTTGTCTTTCAGTATTTTGAATATATCATTCCACTCTCTCTAGTCTGTGAGGTTTCTGCTTAAAAATCTGCTTACCATTTTTACTAGTATATGCTTTGGAGAAGGTCTTTTTACATCGATGTAACTAGGAGTTCTATTAGCTTTAATTATGTGTAGTTCCAGCTTCTCCAAGTTTGGGAAGTTCTCAGTATTATTTCTTTGAACAAGTTCTCTGCTCCTTTCTCCCCTCTTCTCCCTCTTGAATACTTATAATCCTTATGTTGCATATCCTCATTAAGTTGGATATTTCTCAGAGAATTTCTTCATTTCTTTTTAGTCTTAGTTCTCTCTCCTCCACCTGAAGCACGTCTATATTTCTCTCCTCTAAATTAGTAATTCTTTACTTCATAATGTTAGCTCTGTTTTTCAAAGATTCTCAATTTTTTTTTAATCTCATACATTGTATTCTTCATATCCAGCAT